>NW_024609227.1:0-30000 GCF_018296145.1 Oncorhynchus tshawytscha | reverse complement strand
CCTCTAGCACGTCCTCTAGCCTCGTCCTCTAGCACGTCCTCTAGCACGTCCTCTAACACGTCCTCTAACACGTCCTCTAGCACGTCCTCTAACACGTCCTCTAGCACGTCCTCTAGCACGTCCTCTAACACGTCCTCTAGCACGTCCTCTAGCACGTCCTCTAGCACGTCCTCTAGCACGTCCTCCTCTAACACGTCCTCTAGCACGTCCTCTAGCACGTCCTCTAGCACGTCCTCTAGCACGTCCTCTAACACGTCCTCTAGCACGTCCTCTACGTCCTCTAGCACGTCCTCTAACACGTCCTCTAGCACGTCCTCTAACACGTCCTCTAGCACGTCCTCTAGCACGTCCTCTAACACGTCCTCTAGCACGTCCTCTAGCCCGTCCTCTACGTCCTCTAGCACGTAACACGTCCTCTAGCACGTCCTCTAGCACGTCCTCTAGCACGTCCTCTAGCACGTCCTCTAACACGTCCGCTAGCACGTCCTCTAACACGTCCTCTAGCACGTCCTCTAGCACGTCCTCTAACACGTCCTCTATAGCACGTCCTCTAACACGTCCTCTAGCACGTCCTCTAACACGTCCTCTCTAGCACGTCCTCTATAGCACGTCCTCTAGCACGTCCTCTAGCACGTCCTCTAACACGTCCTCTAGCACGTCCTCTAGCACGTCCTCTAGCACGTCCTCTAGCACGTCCTCTAACACGTCCTCTAGCACACACGTCCTCTATAGCACGTCCTCTAACACGTCCTCTAGCACGTCCTCTAGCACGTCCTCTAGCCGTCCTCTAGCACGTCCTCTAGCACGTCCTCTAACACGTCCTCTAACACGTCCTCTAGCACGTCCTCTAGCACGTCCTCTATAGCACGTCCTCTAACACGTCCTCTAGCACGTCCTCTAACACGTCCTCTAGCACGTCCTCTAACACGTCCTCTAGCACGTCCTCTAACACGTCCTCTCTAGCACGTCCTCTAGCACGTCCTCTAGCGTCCTCTAACACGTCCTCTAGCACGTCCTCTAACACGTCCTCTAGCACGTCCTCTAACACGTCCTCTAGCACGTCCTCTAGCACGCCCTCTAGCACGTCCTCTAAGCACGTCCTCTAACCTCTAACACGTCCTCTATAGCACGTCCTCTAGCATGTCCTCTAACACGTCCTCTATAGCACGTCCTCTAGCACGTCCTCTAACACGTCCTCTATAGCACGTCCTCTAACACGTCCTCTAGCACGTCCTCTAACACGTCCTCTAGCCTCTAGCACGTCCTCTAACACGTCCTCTAACACGTCCTCTAACACGTCCTCTAACACGTCCTCTAACACGTCCTCTAACACGTCCTCTAACACGTCCTCTAACACGTCCTCTAACACGTCCTCTAGCACGTCCTCTAGCACGTCCTCTAACACGTCCTCTATAGCACGTCCTCTAACACGTCCTCTATAGCACGTCCTCTAGCATGTCCTCTAACACGTCCTCTATAGCACGTCCTCTAACACGTCCTCTATAGCACGTCCTCTAGCACGTCCTCTAGCACGTCCTCTAACACGTCCTCTAGCACGTCCTCTAACACGTCCTCTAACACGTCCTCTAGCACGTCCTCTATGTGACTTTAGTTGAATGCAGAGATACACGGGATACACATTATAACAGGAATATTGCCACTATACTCCTTCCATATGAGACTCAATTTAACATAAATAAACACGAATCCGTCTTTTCAGCCTTGCAGATATAAGTATAAGTATAAACATCTGGGGAAGGGATCTTTTGAATGACCTTATCCACATGAAGGACCTCCGTTAACACCTTCACATATAACATTCAAAGGGTATTACACACTTGTGACACTTCTCAATTTAGATTTAAATCAAATCAAATTTATTTATATAGCCCTGAAAATCAGCTGATATCTCAAAGTGCTGTACAGAAATCAAATCTAAAACCCCAAACAGCAAGTAATGCAGGTGATATCTCAAGCACGTGGCTAGGAAAAACTCCAGAAAAACACCAAAACCTAGCAAGAAACCTGCAGGAACCAGGCTATGAAGGGTGGCCAGTCCTCTTCTGGCTGTGCCGGGTAGAGAAAGGCTATGAGGGGTGGCCAGTCCTCTTCTGGCTGTGCCGGGTAAAACCAGGCTATGAGGGGTGGAATTATAAACCTAGAGAGGAACCAGGCTATGAGGGTGGCCAGTCCTCTTCTGGCTGTGCCAGGTAGAGAGGAACCAGGCTATGAGGGGTGGTCAGTCCTCTTCTGGCTGTGCCAGGCTATGAGGGGTGGTCAGTCCTCTTCTGGCTGTGCTGGGTAGAGAGGAACCAGGCTATGAGGGGTGGAGATTATAAACCTAGAGAGGAACCAGGCTATGAGGGATGGCCAGTCCTCTTCTGGCTGTGCCGGGTGGAGATTATAACAGAACATGTCCAAGATGTTCAAATGTTCATAAATTACCAGCATGGTCAAATAATAATAATCACAGTAGTTGTTGAGTGTGCAGCATGTCAGCACCTCAGGAGTAAATGTCAGTTGGCTTTTCATAGCTGACCATTCAGAGATCTCTACCACTCCTGTTGTCTCTAGAGAGTTGAAAAAAGCAGGTCTGGGACAGGTAGCAGGTCTGGGACAAGGTACCACAGGTAATATAATTGGTAGGGTACCTGTCCTTGGTAACCCCATGGTCTTTGAGGTTTCCTTCAGCTGGTACATCTTCATCTGGATTGAGGGGTCACCTTCCTGCTGGTGTGAGTCCACAAAGACCTCTCTGCAACCTAGACCGGTCAATGCTGTGTGGCTTGTCAGAAGCACCTGAAATAGACTGGTCCAACGCTGCCTCGTGTGGAGTCTTTCTTCAATGCAACCTTCAATGCTGTGTGAGTCTCTCTACAACCTTTAATGCTGTGTGTCAGAGTGTGTGTCAGAAGCACCTGAAATGGACCGGTCCAACGCTGCCTCGTGTGGAGTCTCTCTGCAACCTTTAATGCTGTGTGAGTCGTCAGAAGCACCTGAAATGGACCGGTCCAACGCTGCCTCGTGTGGAGTCTCTCTGCAACCTTCCATGCTGTGTGAGTCGTCAGAAGCACCTGAAATGAGGACCGGTCCAAGAGTCTTTCTTCAATGCTGTGAGGTCAGAAGCACCTGAAATGACCGACCACCCAGTCACCTGGTTGTGGTTTCCTCCCTTTGGTTCAGGCCGCTTTCACCCTGCAGGAAAACAGACTTCAGAACATGATGAAGTGAAGGGAAAGGAGGATAATACCTAGTCAGTTGGACAACTGAAATGTGTCTTCTGCATTTACCTCAACCCCTCTGAATCAGAAAAGTGCGGGGTGGGCTGCCATAATCAACATTTGCGTCTTCGGGGCCCAGAGGAACAGTGGGTTAACTGCCTTGTTCAGGGTCAGAACGACAGATTTTTACCTTGTCAGCTCGGGGCCCATTCGATTCAGCAACCTTTGGGGTTACTGGTCCAACTCTCTAACCACTAGGTTACCTGCTGGTTACTGGCCCAACTCTCTAACCACTAGGTTACCTGCTGGTTACTGGCCCAACTCTCTAACCACTAGGTTACCTGCTGGTTACTGGTCCAACTCTCTAACCACTAGGTTACCTGCTGGTTACTGGCCCAACTCTCTAACCACTAGGTTACCTGCTGGTTACTGGTCCAACTCTCTAACCACTAGGTTACCTGCTGGTTACTGGCCCAACTCTCTAACCACTAGGTTACCTGCTGGTTACTGGCCCAACTCTCTAACCACTAGGTTACCTGCTGGTTACTGGCCCAACTCTCTAACCACTAGGTTACCTGCTGGTTACTGGCACAACTCTCTAACCACTAGGTTACCTGCTGGTTACTGGCCCAACTCTCTAACCACTAGGTTACCTGCTGGTTACTGGCACAACTCTCTAACCACTAGGTTACCTGCTGGTTACTGGCCCAACTCTCTAACCACTAGGTTACCTGCTGGTTACTGGCCCAATGCTCTTAACCACTAGCAGCACAGTAACCCATCATTTTGGTCCAATGCATCAATGTCAAAAGAATGTAAAGCATTCTCATTGGGTCTACCGTATCTGATGAGGTGCTGAACCACTGGTACGATACGCTCGTCCACGCATGTACATCAGAGCCAGGGGCATTACTGTTACCCATGATGCCATACCCATACCCATGTTACCTATACAATACCCATACCCATGTTACCCATGGCACACCATACCCATGTTCCCCCTATACCATACCCATACCCATGTTCCCCATACCATACCCATACCCATGTTCCCCATACCATACCCATGCCCATGTTCCCCACCATGGCACGGAGGTCATTCAATGAAATCCCTCATTATGTTGTTCTGACATCGGCATCGGAAGGCCTCTGCCAGCGTTTGCTAGTCATACAAACCACACACTTCGTGTGTGAAAGCAGAAAGTACAGGTGTAAACCAAAAGTTATGTACAGTTTCTATCACTTCCCCCTTTTGACACATGGTCTTGGCCATGTGAACAACTTAGCCACATAAGAAAGCAAGTTCTGGGGGAAAACGGAAAAACCGTTTACCAGAGGTTCTTCTGTGTGTCAAAAGAGCATTTCTTCCTCAACCATCTCACTTCCCCAGGGTGAAACACCTTGTTGGGGGTCAGAGACATCCTGTAGAGAAAACATGTTTTCTGAAGAAAAGGGGAAGTGATACAATCTGTAGGGTCGGGGAGACAGTTGCCAGATGAGGTGAGGAAAGCCCCTGCGCTTCCAAAGGGCCCTGAAGTCATGTTCAACCCCAAATGCACTACCTGCTGTCAGTGTAGATTGTAGGTGTAGATTGTCAGTGTAGATTGCCAGTGTAGATTGTCAGTGTAGATTGTCAGTGTAGATTGCCAGTGTAGATTGTCAGTGTAGATTGTCAGTGTAGATTGTAGGGGTAGATTGTCAGTGTAGATTGCCAGTGTAGATTGTCAGTGTAGATTGTCAGTGTAGATTGTAGGGGTAGATTGTTACAGTGTAGATTGTAGGGGTAGATTGTTACAGCGTAAGCTACCAATGGTTCAGGTGATTTCTGGGCTGAACCGTCAGCCATTAACATGGGACATCGTTAACAGCACACCTTGGTAAATGCAGCAGACGCGCTGGACGGGCAGTTAATGAGACGATGAACAGCGTGAGGAACATCCACGTTTAGCATCATCAGGTAGACAGGCTCCTCAATACACTCTCATTCCTGTAAGTGTCAACATGTGTTAAACAAGTTTAAACAGTTCATCATTATCAATCATTATCATTCATTATCAATCATTATCATTCATTATCAATCATTATCAATCATTATCAATCATTATCAATCATTCATTATCAAGCATTCATTATCAATCATTATCATTCATTATCAAGCATTCATTATCAATCATTATCATTCATTATCAATCATTCATTATCAATCATTCATTATCAATCATTCATTATCAATCATTATCAATCATTCATTATCAAGCATTCATTATCAATCATTATCATTCATTATCAATCATTCATTATCAATCATTATCATTCATTATCAATCATTCATTATCAATCATTCATTATCATTCATTATCAATCATTCATTATCAATCATTCATTATGTAATCATTCAGTATGTAATCATTCATTATCAATCATTCATTATGCAATCATTCATTATCAATCATTCATTATGTAATCATTCAGTATGTAATCATTCATTATCAATCATTCATTATCAATAACTCATTATCAATCACTCATTATCAATCACACATTATCAATCATTCATTATGTAATCATTCAGTATGTAATCATTCATTTTCAATCATTCATCATCAATCATTCATTATGCAATCATTCATTATCATTCATTCATTATCATTCATTCATTATCAATAACTCATTATCAATCACTCATTATCAATCACACATTATCAATCACTCATTATCAATCATTCATTGTCTATCATTCATTATCATTCATTATCAATCGTTCATCATCAATCATTCATTATCAATCATTATCAATCATTCATTATCAATCATTCATTATCAATCATTCATTATGTAATCATTCAGTATGTAATCATTCATTATCAATCATTCATTATCAATCATTCATTATCAATTATTCATTATCAATCATTCATTATCAATCATTCATTATCAATCATTCATTATGCAATCATTCATTATCAATCATACATTATGTAATCATTCATTATCAATAATTCATTATCATGGGGTTCCCCCTTCCTTATTTGCTTAGTCCTTTAATGGTATCTACATTTCTTAACAACAGTAAACTCAAAAATCAGTCGGTTAACTATTGCTAGACCTATTCTAAATGAAACATTTTGGTTCACTTAAATTTAATTCCAAAGATCAGTCAACTCAATTTCTCACGTTTTAAATGAATTTCCCGAGAGTAGAGATCTCACTCCCTTTACTCCTCCTTCCCAACTCCCTTCAAAACCAGGAATCAGTGACATCAAGAATAACTTCTCAAATGTTGTACACGAGCCTACGCAAGGCTCAGGGCATTAACTTTTTAAAGGTGGAATTCGTCTTCACCGGTAGCGCTGTGAAAGGTTAGAGGTTACGACACGGCTACAACTAGCAGGCAGACAGGAAATGGTATTGTTGGAAATCAGCCAGAACTCCTCCAGTCAGCAGCTTAGACACGGTAGTATGACGGTACTGTAAAACTACAGTCTTCCGCAATCGTAGATCTGATCAAATTTCGGAAGATCCTAGAAAAGGAGTCTACTGAGTTACAGCAGTACTTGTATTCATTCCAATACCAAATTAATTCCCCTTAAACAAATGTCATGTAAATAAAACAACGTAAGTAAATGCTTTTCAAACAGTCCCCTTACGAAGAGAGGACAGAGGACAGAGGCCAGAGGACAGAGGACCGAGGCCAGAGGCCAGAGGCCAGAGGACAGAGGACAGAGGACAGAGGCCAGAGGCCAGAGGACAGAGGACAGAGGCCAGAGGCCGGAGGCCAGAGGACAGAGGACAGAGGCCAGAGGCCAGAGGACAGATTCCCCTTACGAAGCAGTCCCCTTACGAAGAGAGGACAGAGGACAGAGGACAGAGGACAGAGGACAGAGGCCAGAGGCCAGAGGACAGAGGACAGAGGACAGAGGCCAGAGGCCAGAGGACAGATTCCCCTTACGAAGCAGTCCCCTTACGAAAAACAATGTATGTAGAGAGGACAGAGGACAGAGGACAGAGGACAGAGGACAGAGGCCAGAGGACAGATTCCCCTTACGAAAAAAACAATGTATGTAGAGAGGACAGAGGACAGAGGACAGAGGACAGATTCCCCTTACGAAGCAGTCCCCTTACGAAAACCAATGTATGTAGAGAGGACAGAGGACAGAGGACAGATTCCCCTTACGAAGCAGTCCCCTTACGAAAAACAATGTATGTAGAGAGGACAGAGGACAGATTCCCCTTACGAAGCAGTCCCCTTACGAAAACCAATGTATGTAGAGAGGACAGAGGACAGAGGACAGATTCCCCTTACGAAGCAGTCCCCTTACGAAAACCAATGTATGTAGAGAGGACAGAGGACAGAGGACAGATTCCCCTTACGAAGCAGTCCCCTTATGAAAAACAATGTATGTAGAGAGGTCTATAGATACAGGAAACAGAACATAAAGGTCATTCTACAACAGAGAGGAAGGAGGTCTATAGATACAGGAAACAGAATATAAAGGTCATTCTACAGCAGAGAGGAGGTCTATAGATACAGGAAACAGAATATAAAGGTCATTCTACAACAGAGAGGAAGGAGGTCTATAGATACAGGAAACAGAATATAAAGGTCATTCTACAGCAGAGAGGAGGTCTATAGATACAGGAAACAGAACATAAAGGTCATTCTACAGCAGTATAGACACGGGCTAGATACAGCAGAGAGGATCAGCCAATAGGAGACATTCGCTCCACTTGGCACTGCTGGCGCTCTCCCTACTGGCCCATCTCTGTCTGTAAGAAGGGAAAGGGGAGAACGGGGATCAGGGGGTTGCTGGGAATGCCTCTTCTCCTTTTGGCTCCTCTCCCTTCATCTGTTCCTGTCTCCCCCTCTCAAGACACTCTCAAGAAGCTCCCAAGTCAAGGTTCTCACGTGTCTGGTTATAGTTCCCCACAAATGGGAGGGGGATGGATATTAGAGAGAGGGGTGAGGGGGTGTGGATATTAGAGAGAGGGGTGAGGGGGATGGATATTAGAGAGAGGGGTGAGGGGGTGGATATTAGAGAGAGTGGTGAGGGGGATGGATATTAGAGAGAGGGGTGAGGGGGATGGATATTAGAGAGAGGGGTGAGGGGGTGGATATTAGAGAGAGGGGTGAGGGGGATGGATATTAGAGAGAGGGGTGAGGGGGATGGATATTAGAGAGAGGGGAGAGGGGGTGTGGATATTAGAGAGAGGGGTGAGGGGGGATGATATTAGAGAGAGGGGTGAGGGGGATGGATATTAGAGAGAGGGGTGAGGGGGATGGATATTAGAGAGAGGGGTGAGGGGGGGATGGATATTAGAGAGAGGGGTGAGGGGGGATGGATATTAGAGAGAGGGGTGAGGGGGATGGATATTAGAGAGAGGGGAGGGGGATGGATATTAGAGAGAGGGGGAGGGGGGATGGATATTAGAGAGAGGGGAGGGGGATGGATATTAGAGAGAGGAGGGGGATGGATATTAGAGAGAGGGGGGAGGGGGGATGGATATTAGAGAGAGGGGTGAGGGGGATGGATATTAGAGAGAGGGGTGAGGGGGATGGATATTAGAGAGAGGGGTGAGGGGGGGTGTGGATATTAGAGAGAGGGGTGAGGGGGATGGATATTAGAGAGAGGGGTGAGGGGGATGGATATTAGAGAGAGGGGTGAGGGGGATGGATATTAGAGAGAGGGGTGAGGGGGATGGATATTAGAGAGAGGGGTGAGGGGGATGGATATTAGAGAGAGGGGTGAGGGGGATGGATATTAGAGAGAGGGGTGAGGGGGATGGATATTAGAGAGAGGGGGGGGGGATGGATATTAGAGAGAGGGGTGAGGGGGATGGATATTAGAGAGAGGGGTGAGGGGGATGGATATTAGAGAGAGGGGTGAGGGGGATGGATATTAGAGAGAGGGGTGAGGGGGATGATATTAGAGAGAGGGGTGAGGGGGATGGATATTAGAGAGAGGGGTGAGGGGGATGGATATTAGAGAGAGGGGTGAGGGGGTGATGGATATTAGAGAGAGGGGTGAGGGGGATGGATATTAGAGAGAGGGGTGAGGGGGATGGATATTAGAGAGAGGGGTGAGGGGGATGGATATTAGAGAGAGGGGTGAGGGGGATGGATATTAGAGAGAGGGGAGAGGGGGGATGGATATTAGAGAGAGGGGTGAGGGGGATGGATATTAGAGAGAGGGGAGGGGGATGGATATTAGAGAGAGGGGGAGGGGGATGGATATTAGAGAGAGGGGGGGGGGATGGATATTAGAGAGAGGGGGAGGGGGATGGATATTAGAGAGAGGGGGAGGGGGATGGATATTAGAGAGAGGGGGGGGGATGGATATTAGAGAGAGGGGGAGGGGGATGGATATTAGAGAGAGGGGTGAGGGGTGATGGATATTAGAGAGGGGGGTGAGGGGGATGGATATTAGAGAGGGGGGAGGGGGATGGATATTAGAGAGAGGGGGAGGGGGATGGATATTAGAGAGAGGGGGAGGGGGGATGGATATTAGAGAGGGGTGAGGGGTGATGGATATTAGAGAGAGGGGTGAGGGGGATGGATATTAGAGAGAGGGGTGAGGGGGGATGGATATTAGAGAGAGGGGAGGGGGATGGATATTAGAGAGGGGGTGAGGGGGATGGATATTAGAGAGAGGGGGAGGGGGATGGATATTAGAGAGAGGGGTGAGGGGGATGGATATTAGAAAGGGAGTGAGGGGGATGGATATTAGAGAGAGGGGTGAGGGGTGATGGATATTAGAGAGAGGGGGAGGGGATGGATATTAGAGAGAGGGGTGAGGGGGATGGATATTAGAGAGAGGGGTGAGGGGGATGGATATTAGAGAGAGGGGTGAGGGGTGATGGATATTAGAGAGAGGGATGAGGGGAGGGGTGATGGATATTAGAGAGAGGGGTGAGGGGGATGGATATTAGAGAGAGGGGTGAGGGGTGATGGATATTAGAGAGAGGGATGAGGGGAGGGGGGTGATGGATATTAGAGAGAGGGGTGAGGGGGTGAGGGGTGATGGATATTAGAGAGAGGGGTGGGGGGTGATGGATATTAGAGAGAGGGATGAGGGGAGGGGTGATGGATATTAGAGAGAGGGGTGAGGGGTGATGGATATTAGAGAGAGGTGAGGGTGTGATGGATTTTACAGAGAGGGATGAGGGGGTGAGGGTGTGATGGATATTAGAGAGAGGGGTGAGGGGTGATGGCTATTAGAGAGAGAGGTGAGGGGAGGGGTGATGGATATTACAGAGAGGGGTGAGGGGTGATGGCTATTAGAGAGAGAGGTGAGGGGAGGGGTGATGGATATTACAGAGAGGGGTGAGGGGTGATGGCTATTAGAGAGAGAGGTGAGGGTGAGGGGTGATGGATATTAGAGAGAGGGGTGAGGGGGTGAGGGGTGATGGATATTAGAAAGAGAGGTGAGGGGGAAGGGTGATGGATTTTAGAGAGAGGGGTGAGGGGTGATGGATTTACAGAGAGGGTTGAGGGGAGGGGTGATGGATATTAGAGAGAGGGGTGAGGGGTAATGGATATTAGAGAGAGAGGTGAGGGTGAGGGGTGATGGATTTTAGAGAGGGGGTGATGGATATTTAGATAGAGGGATGAGGGTGTGATGGATATTAGAGAGAGAGGTGAGGGTGTGATGGATATTAGAGAGAGGGGTGAGGGGGTGATGGATATTAGAGAGGGGGGGGTGAGGGGTGATGGCTATTAGTGAGAGAGGTGAGGGTATGATGGATATTAGAGAGAGGGGTGAGGGGTGAGGGGTGATGGCTATTAGAGAGATGGGTGAGGGGGTGAGGGTTGATGGCTATTAGAGAGAGGGGTGAGGGGTGATGGATATTAGAGAGAGGGGTGAGGGGGGGGGGATGGATATTAGAGAGAGGGGTGAGGGGTGATGGATATTAGAGAGAGGGATGAGGGGGAGGGGTGATGGATATTAGAGAGAGGGGTGAGGGGGATGGATATTAGAGAGAGGGGTGAGGGGTGATGGATATCAGAGAGAGGGATGAGGGGAGGGGTGATGGATATTAGAGAGAGGGGTGAGGGGGGTGAGGGGTGATGGATATTAGAGAGAGGGGTGAGGGGTGATGGATATTAGAGAGAGGGATGAGGGGGAGGGGTGATGGATATTAGAGAGAGGGGTGAGGGGTGATGGATATTAGAGAGAGGTGAGGGTGTGATGGATATTACAGAGAGGGGTGAGGGGTGATGGCTATTAGAGAGAGAGGTGAGGGGGAGGGGTGATGGATATTACAGAGAGGGGTGAGGGGTGATGGCTATTAGAGAGAGAGGTGAGGGGGAGGGTGATGGATATTACAGAGAGGGGTGAGGGGTGATGGCTATTAGAGAGAGAGGTGAGGGTGAGGGGTGATGGATATTAGAGAGAGGGGTGAGGGGGTGAGGGGTGATGGATATTAGAAAGAGAGGTGAGGGGAAGGGTGATGGATTTTAGAGAGAGGGGTGAGGGGTGATGGATTTTACAGAGAGGGTTGAGGGGAGGGGTGATGGATATTAGAGAGAGGGGTGAGGGGTAATGGATATTAGAGAGAGAGGTGAGGGTGAGGGGTGATGGATTTTAGAGAGGGGGGTGATGGATATTTAGATAGAGGGATGAGGGTGTGATGGATATTAGAGAGAGAGGTGAGGGTGTGATGGATATTAGAGAGAGGGGTGAGGGGTGATGGATATTAGAGAGGGGTGAGGGGGTGAGGGGTGATGGCTATTAGTGAGAGAGGTGAGGGTATGATGGATATTAGAGAGAGGGTGAGGGGGTGAGGGGTGATGGCTATTAGAGAGATGGGTGAGGGGGTGAGGGTTGATGGCTATTAGAGAGAGGGGTGAGGGGTGATGGATATTAGAGAGATAGGTGAGGGTGAGGGGTGATGGATTTTAGAGGGGGGGGGTGATGGATATTTAGAGAGAGGTTGGTTTCTGTAAGAGGGACTCCCTAGGAGTTTAACTTTAAATCTCACTTTGAAGAAGTTTGATGTCTGTTAGATTATTATTCACCTTTGACCTGCAACTTTAAATGCCTTTTAGTCACTTCCTACTGCAAAGAATTTATGTAAAGAATCTTACTGTTAAAAAGCAATTAAGGATGGTAGCGGTTTCAAGATAACAGTACTAATTAATCCTTGGCTATAATTAAGCAGCTGTGTCTCTAAAAGTGAACTCTAGGGGAGTCCTCCTCCCCCTCTCTCTCTGTCCTCTATCGTCTCTCTCTCTATCTCTCCTCTGTCTCTCTCTCTCTCTCTCTCTCTCTCTCTCTCTCTCTCTCTCTCTCTCTCTCTCTCTCTCTCTCTCTCTCTCTCTCTCCTCTGTCTCCTCTCTGTCTCTCTCTCTCTCTCCTCTCTCTCTCTATATATTTAAATCCTTCTGTCTTCCAAGCATAGCTCAGCGCCATAGACAATTTCACACTTCCACACTCACAGAGCACTCTCTCCCTAATGCCCCATTCAGTAACTCAGTCCTATAATGTGTATCCAGTCTATCTCTGCATTCAACTAAAGTCACACGGAGGACGTGTTAGAGGACGGGCTAGAGGACGTGCTAGAGGACGTGTTAGAGGACGTGCTAGAGGACGTGCTAGAGGACGTGCTAGAGGACGTGTTAGAGGACGTGCTAGAGGACGTGTTAGAGGACGTGCTAGAGGACGTGCTAGAGGACGTGCTAGAGGACGTGCTAGAGGACGTGCTAGAGGACGTGCTAGAGGACGGGCTAGAGGACGTGTTAGAGGACGGGCTAGAGGGCGTGCTAGAGGACGTGCTAGAGGACGGGCTAGAGGACGTGTTAGAGGACGGGCTAGAGGACGTGCTAGAGGACGGGCTAGAGGACGTGCTAGAGGACGTGCTAGAGGATGTGCTAGAGGACGTGCTAGAGGACGTGCTAGAGGACGTGCTAGAGGACGTGCTAGAGGACGTGTTAGAGGACGTGCTAGAGGACGTGCTAGAGGACGTGCTAGAGGACGAGCTAGAGGACGTGTTAGAGGACGTGCTAGAGGACGTGCTAGAGGACGTGCTAGAGGACATGCTAGAGGACGTCCCTTGTGTAATCATGGTATCTGGTCTTACAGCCAAATGCTGTTATTTCACATCCTGTTATTAATCAGTCGACTGAACTCAACTGTGAGAGACGAGCGATACAAATGGTTTCGGTTCCTTTTATAAACAATGTCACTACAATGAGCATGTAGACGGTACATCCCTCTGACAGGACAGAGGACAACAACACTGTATGTAGAGAGGACAGAGGACAGAGGACAACAACACTGTATGTAGAGAGGACAGAGGACAGCGGACAACAACACTGTATGTAGAGAGGACAGAGGACAACAACACTGTATGTAGAGAGGACAGAGGACAACAACACTGTATGTAGAGATGACAGAGGACCGAGGACAACAACATTGTATGTAGAGAGGACAGAGGACAGAGGACAACAACACTGTATGTAGAGAGGACAGAGGACAACAACACTGTATGTAGAGAGGACAGAGGACAGAGGACAACAACATTGTATGTAGAGAGGACAGAGGACAGAGGACAACAACACTGTATGTAGAGAGGACAGAGGACAACAACACTGTATGTAGAGAGGACAGAGGACAACAACACTGTATGTAGAGAGGACAGAGGACAAGAACACTGTATGTAGAGAGGACAGAGGACAGCAACACTGTATGTAGAGAGGACAGAGGACAACAACACTGTATGTAGAGAGGACAGAGGACAACAAAACTGTATGTAGAGAGGACAGAGGACAACAACACTGTATGTAGACGGTACGTCCCTCTGACAGGACAGAGGACAACAACACTGTATGTAGAGAGGACAGAGGACAGAGGACAACAACACTGTATGTAGAGAGGACAGAGGACAAAGGACAACAACACTGTATGTAGAGAGGACAGAGGACAACAACACTGTATGTAGAGAGGACAGAGGACAGAGGACAACAACACTGTATGTAGAGAGGACAGAGGACAGAGGACAAGAACACTATGTGTAGAGAGGACAGAGGACAGAGGACAAAAACACTGTATGTAGAGAGGACAGAGGACAACAACACTGTATGTAGAGAGGACAGAGGACAGAGGACAACAACATTGTATGTAGAGAGGACAGAGGACAGAGGACAACAACACTGTATGTAGACGGTACGTCCCTCTGACAGGACAGAGGACAACAACACTGCATGTAGAGAGGACAGAGGACAACAACACTGTATGTAGAGAGGACAGAGGACAACAACACTGTATGTAGAGAGGACAGAGGACAACAACATTGTATGTAGAGAGGACAGAGGACAGAGGACAACAACACTGTATGTAGAGAGGACAGAGGACAGAGGACAACAACATTGTATGTAGAGAGGACAGAGGACAGAGGACAACAACACTGTATGTAGAGAGGACAGAGGACAGAGGACAACAACACTGTATGTAGAGAGGACAGAGGACAGAGGACAACAACACTGTATGTAGACGGTACGTCCCTCTGACAGGACAGAGGACAACAACACTGCATGTAGAGAGGACAGAGGACAGAGGACAACAACACTGTATGTAGACGGTACGTCCTCTGACAGGACAGAGGACAACAACACTGTATGTAGAGAGGACAGAGGACAAAGGACAACAACACTGTATGTAGAGAGGACAGAGGACAACAACACTGTATGTAGAGAGGACAGAGGACAGAGGACAACAACACTGTATGTAGAGAGGACAGAGGACAGAGGACAACAACACTGTATGTAGAGAGGACAGAGGACAGAGGACAACAACATTGTATGTAGAGAGGACAGAGGACAGAGGACAACAACACTGTATGTAGAGAGGACAGAGGACAGAGGACAACAACACTGTATGTAGAGAGGACAGAGGACAGAGGACAACAACACTGTATGTAGAGAGGACAGAGGACAGAGGACAACAACACTGTATGTAGAGAGGACAGAGGACAACAACACTGTATGTAGAGAGGATAGAGGACAGAGGACAACAACACTGTATGTAGAGAGGACAGAGGACAACAACACTGTACTTCAGTTACTGTCACTATTCATCTCTGGACCGGGGAGTCCCAGCGTGCTTAGCAACCTGTCGCTACAGACCATAATTTCCCTAAGCGACAGGCCATGAAAATATGGGATATGTCCAACCTTCTTGTAGTTTGTAATTAATCCCGGTCAGATGGTTCGCTGGTAGAGTGTGAAATGGTCGGCTGGTTGAGACAGGTCTCAATGTAGTGTACTTAATGTGTCTTAAATGGAGCCCTGTTCCCTATATAGTACACTACTTTTATTTGTCACATACACATGGTTAGCAGATGTTAATGCGAGTGTAGCGAAATGCTTGTGCTTCTAGTTCCGACAATGCAGTAATAACGAGCAAGTAATCTAACTAACAATTCCAAAAAAAACTACTGTCTTATACACAGTGTAAAGGGATAAAGAATATGTACATAAGGATATATGAATGAGTGATGGTACAGAGCAGCATAGGCAAGATACAGTAGATGATATCGAGTACAGTATATACATATGAGATGAGTATGTAAACCAAGTGGCATAGTTAAAGTGGCTAGTGATACATGTATTACATAAGGATGCAGTCGATGATATAGAGTACAGTATCAACGTATGCATATGAGATGAATAATGTAGGGTAAGTAACATTATATAAGGTAGCATTGTTTAAAGTGGCTAGTGATATATTTACATCATTTCCCATCAATTCCCATTATTAAAGTGGCTGGAGTAGAGTCAGTGTCATTGACAGTGTGTTGGCAGTAGCCACTCAATGTTAGTGGTGGCTGTTTAACAGTCTGATGGCCTTGAGATAGAAGCTGTTTTTCAGTCTCTCAGTCCCAGCTTTGATGCACCTGTACTGACCTCGCCTTCTGGATGACAGCGGGGTGAACAGGCAGTGGCTCGGGGTGGTTGATGTCCTTCATGATCTTTATTGCCTTCCTGTAGCATCGGGTGGTGTAGGTGTCCTGGAGGGCAGGTAGTTTGCCCCCGGTGATGCGTTGTGCAGACCTCACTACCCTCTGGAGAGCCTTACGGTTGAGGGCGGTGCAGTTGCCGTACCAGGCGGTGATACACCCCCCCAGGATGCTCTCGATTATGCATCTGTAGAAGTTTGTGAGTGCTTTTGGTGACAAGCCGAATTTCTTCAGCCTCCTGAGGTTGAAGAGGCGCTGCTGCGCCTTCTTCACTATGCTGTCTGTGTGAGTGGACCAATTCAGTTTGTCTGTGATGTGTATGCCGAGGAACTTAAAACTTGCTACCCTCTCCACTACTGTTCCATCGATGTGGATGGGGGTGTTCCCTCTGCTGTTTCCTGAAGTCCACAATCATCTCCTTAGTTTTGTTGACGTTGAGTGTGAGGTTATTTTCCTGACACCACACTCCGAGGGCCCTCACCTCCTCCCTGTAGGCCGTCTCGTTGTTGTTGGTAATCAAGCCTACCACTGTTGTGTCGTCCGCAAACTTGATGATTGAGTTGGAGGCGTGCATGGCCACGCAGTCGTGGGTGAACAGGGAGTACAGGAGAGGGCTCAGAACGCACCCTTGTGGGGCCCCAGTGTTGAGGATCAGCGGGGAGGAGATGTTGTTGCCTACCCTCACCACCTGGGGGCGGCCCGTCAGGAAGTCCAGAACCCAGTTGCACAGGGCGGGGTCGAGACCCAGGGTCTCGAGCTTGATGACGAGCTTGAGGGTACCAGAGCCCTGTTCCCTATATAGTACACTACTATAGACCAGAGCCTTTATCCCCCAGCCTGGAGCCCTGTAGAGCCGGCCAGGTTTTATCCCCCAGCCTAGAGCCCTGAAGAGCCGGCCAGGTGTTTATCCCCCAGCCTGGAGCCCTGTAGAGCCGGCCAGGTGTTTATCCCCCAGCCTGGAGCCCTGTAGAGCCGGCCAGGTGTTTATCCCCCAGCCTGGAGCCCTGTAGAGCCGGCCAGGTGTTTATCCCCCAGCCTGGAGCCCTGTAGAGCCGGCCAGGTCCATAGGGGTAGTGCACTACTGTAGAGCCGGCCCATAGGGGTAGGGCACTACTTTAGACCAGGGCCCATAGGGGTAGTGCACTACTTTATACCAGGGCCCATAGGGGTAGTGCACTACTTTAGACCAGGGCCCATAGGGGTAGTGCACTACTTTATACCAGGGCCCTTAGGGGTAGTGCACTACTTTAGACCAGGGCCCATAGGGGTAGTGCACTACTTTAGACCAGGGTCCATAGGGGTAGTGCACTACTTTAGACCAGGGCCCATAGGGGTAGTGCACTACTTTATACCAGGGCCCATAGGGGTAGTGCACAACTTTAGACCAGGGCCCATAGGGGTAGTGCACTACTTTAGACCAGGGTCCATATGGCTGTAGGGAATAGGGTACCACTGGGGACAGGTTAGTGTTTCAGTGTTCCTTCCTGTTATTGATCCAGTCACACAAAGATTCCCTTTAGAATCGTTTGGAAATAAAACCAGGATCATTAACTTCAGTTCAACAGATCGATTATGTTAGTTTAAACTGCTCAACCCATTTCCCTTTGGACACGACAGAGAGGGCCATTGTTTCCCGAAGCGAAACTATTTTCTTTCCTTGAAATCAATAACTTGCTAACATCATATAACATTAATACATTAGCTATTTCTGAGACTCACTTAGATAATTCATTTGATGATACATCAGTAGAAATACAAGGATATAACATTTACAGAAGAGACGGGAAGGCTTATGGCGGAGGTGTTGCTGTATATATTCAGAGCCATATCCCTGTAATGCTTAGAGAAGATCTTATGGCGGAGGTGTTGCTGTATATATTCAGAGCCATATCCCTGGAATGCTTAGAGAAGATCTTATGGCGGAGGTGTTGCTGTATATATTCAGAGCCATATCCCTGGAATGCTTAAGAAAGATCTTATGGGGGAGGTGTTGCTGTATATATTCAGAGCCATATCCCTGGAATGCTTAGAGAAGATCTTGTGGGGGAGGTGTTGCTGTATATATTCAGAGCCATATCCCTGGAATGCTTAGAGAAGATCTTATGGGGGAGGTGTTGCTCTATATATTCAGAGCCATATCCCTGGAATGCTTAGAGAAGATCTTGTGGCGGAGGTGTTGCTGTATATATTCAGAGCCATATCCCTGGAATGCTTAGAGAAGATCTTATGGCGGAGGTGTTGCTGTATATATTCAGAGCCATATCCCTGGAATGCTTAGAGAAGATCTTATGGGGGAGGTGTTGCTGTATATATTCAGAGCCATATCCCTGGAATGCTTAGAGAAGATCTTATGGCGGAGGTGTTGCTGTATATATTCAGAGCCATATCCCTGGAATGCTTAGAGAAGATCTTATGGGGGAGGTGTTGCTGTATATATTCAGAGTCATATCCCTGGAATGCTTAGAGAAGATCTTATGGCGGAGGTGTTGCTGTATATATTCAGAGCCATATCCCTGTAATGCTTAGAGAAGATCTTATGGGGGAGGTGTTGCTGTATATATTCAGAGCCATATCCCTGTAATGCTTAGAGAAGATCTTATGGCGGAGGTGTTGCTGTATATATTCAGAGCCATATCCCTGGAATGCTTAGAGAAGATCTTATGGGGAGGTGTTGCTGTATATATTCAGAGCCATATCCCTGGAATGCTTAGAGAAGATCTTGTGGGGAGGTGTTGCTGTATATATTCAGAGCCATATCCCTGGAATGCTTAGAGAAGATCTTATGGGGGAGGTGTTGCTCTATATATTCAGAGCCATATCCCTGGAATGCTTAGAGAAGATCTTGTGGCGGAGGTGTTGCTGTATATATTCAGAGCCATATCCCTGGAATGCTTAGAGAAGATCTTATGGCGGAGGTGTTGCTGTATATATTCAGAGCCATATCCCTGGAATGCTTAGAGAAGATCTTATGGGGGAGGTGTTGCTGTATATATTCAGAGCCATATCCCTGGAATGCTTAGAGAAGATCTTATGGCGGAGGTGTTGCTGTATATATTCAGAGCCATATCCCTGGAATGCTTAGAGAAGATCTTATGGGGAGGTGTTGCTGTATATATTCAGAGTCATATCCCTGGAATGCTTAGAGAAGATCTTATGGCGGAGGTGTTGCTGTATATATTCAGAGCCATATCCCTGGAATGCTTAGAGAAGATCTTATGGCGGAGGTGTTGCTGTATATATTCAGAGCCATATCCCTGGAATGCTTAGAGAAGATCTTATGGGGGAGGTGTTGCTGTATATATTCAGAGCCATATCCCTGGAATGCTTAGAGAAGATCTTATGGGGGAGGTGTTGCTGTATATATTCAGAGCCATGTTCCCTGTAATGCTTAGAGAAGATCTTATGGGGGAGGTGTTGCTGTATATATTCAGAGCCATATCCCTGGAATGCTTAGAGAAGATCTTATGGGGGAGGTGTTGCTGTATATATTCAGAGCCATGTTCCCTGGAATGCTTAGAGAAGATCTTATGGGGGAGGTGTTGCTGTATATATTCAGAGCCATATCCCTGGAATGCGTAGAGAAGATCTTATGGCGGAGGTGTTGCTGTATATATTCAGAGCCATATCCCTGGAATGCTTAGAGAAGATCTTATGGGGGAGGTGTTGCTGTATATATTCAGAGCCATATCCCTGTAATGCTTAGAGAAGATCTTATGGGGAGGTGTTGCTGTATATATTCAGAGCCATGTTCCCTGGAATGCTTAGAGAAGATCTTATGGCGGAGGTGTTGCTGTATATATTCAGAGCCATATCCCTGGAATGCTTAGAGAAGATCTTATGGGGGAGGTGTTGCTGTATATATTCAGAGCCATATCCCTGGAATGCTTAGAGAAGATCTTATGGCGGAGGTGTTGCTGTGTATATTCAGAGCCATATCCCTGGAATGCTTAGAGAAGATCTTATGGCGGAGGTGTTGCTGTATATATTCAGAGCCATATTCCTGGAATGCTTAGAGAAGATCTTATGGGGAGGTGTTGCTGTATATATTCAGAGCCATATCCCTGGAATGCTTAGAGAAGATCTTATGGCGGAGGTGTTGCTGTATATATTCAGAGCCATATCCCTGGAATGCTTAGAGAAGATCTTATGGGGAGGTGTTGCTGTATATATTCAGAGCCATATCCCTGGAATGCTTAGAGAAGATCTTATGGCGGAGGTGTTGCTGTATATATTCAGAGCCATATCCCTGGAATGCTTAGAGAAGATCTTATGGGGGAGGTGTTGCTGTATATATTCAGAGCCATATCCCTGGAATGCTTAGAGAAGATCTTATGGCGGAGGTGTTGCTGTATATATTCAGAGCCATATCCCTGGAATGCTTAGAGAAGATCTTATGGGGAGGTGTTGCTGTATATATTCAGAGCCATATCCCTGGAATGCTTAGAGAAGATCTTATGGCGGAGGTGTTGCTGTATATATTCAGAGCCATATCCCTGGAATGCTTAGAGAAGATCTTATGGGGGAGGTGTTGCTGTATATATTCAGAGCCATATCCCTGGAATGCTTAGAGAAGATCTTATGGCGGAGGTGTTGCTGTATATATTCAGAGCCATATCCCTGGAATGCTTAGAGAAGATCTTATGGCGGAGGTGTTGTTGTATATATTCAGAGCCATATCCCTGTAATGCTTAGAGAAGATCTTATGGCGGAGGTGTTGCTGTATATATTCAGAGCCATATCCCTGGAATGCTTAGAGAAGATCTTATGGCGGAGGTGTTGCTGTATATATTCAGAGCCATATCCCTGGAATGCTTAGAGAAGATCTTATGGCGGAGGTGTTGCTGTATATATTCAGAGCCATATCCTTGGAATGCTTAGAGAAGATCTTATGGCGGAGGTGTTGCTGTATATATTCAGAGCCATATCCCTGGAATGCTTATGGGGGAGGTGTTGCTGTATATATTCAGAGCCATATTCCTTGTAATGCTTATGGCGGAGGTGTTGCTGTATATATTCAGAGCCATATCCCTGTAATGCTTATGGGGAGGTGTTGCTGTATATATTCAGAGCCATATTCCTGTAATGCTTATGGCGGAGGTGTTGCTGTATATATTCAGAGCCATATCCCTGTAATGCTTAGAGAAGATCTTATGTCGAGTGTTATTGAAGTGTTGTGGTTGCAGGTTCACCTTCCTCATCTAAAGCCTTTTCTTTTGGGGTGTTTCTATAAGCCACCAAGTGCTAACAGTCAGTGTCTAAATAATATGTGTCAAATGCTTGCTAGTGTATGTGATGTAAACAGAGAGGTCTACTTTCTTGGGGAACTGAGTATTGACTGGTTTTCATCAAGCTGTCTGCTCAAGAGGAAGCTTCTCACTGTAACCAGTGTCTGTAATCTGGTTCAGGTTATTAATCAACCTACCAGGGTGTTTACAAACACTACAGGAACAAGTTCATCCACATGTATCGATCACATGTTTACTGACACTGTCGAACATTGTTCTAAAGCTGTATCCGATGTAGTGATCACAATTTTTATTTATTTATTTATTATTTTATTTCACCTTTATTTAACCAGGTAGGCTAGTTGAGAACACCTTTATTTAACCAGGTAGGCTAGTTGAGAACACCTTTATTTAACCAGGTAGGCCAGTTGAGAACACCTTTATTTAACCAGGTAGGCCAGTTGAGAACACCTTTATTTAACCAGGTAGGCCAGTTGAGAACACCTTTATTTAACCAGGTAGGCCAGTTGAGAACACCTTTATTTAACCAGGTAGGCCAGTTGAGAACACCTTTATTTAACCAGGTAGGCCAGTTGAGAACACCTTTATTTAACCAGGTAGGCTAGTTGAGAACACCTTTATTTAACCAGGTAGGCTAATTGAGAACACCTTTATTTAACCAGGTAGGCCAGTTGAGAACACCTTTATTTAACCAGGTAGGCCAGTTGAGAACACCTTTATTTAACCAGGTAGGCCAGTTGAGAACACCTTTATTTAACCAGGTAGGCCAGTTGAGAACACCTTTATTTAACCAGGTAGGCCAGTTGAGAACACCTTTATTTAACCAGGTAGGCCAGTTGAGAACAAGTTCTCATTTACAACTGTGACCTGGCTAAGAAAGCAAAGCAGTTTGACACAAAACAACAACACAGAGTTACACATGGAGTAAAACAAACATACAGTCAATAATACAGTAGAACAAGTCTATATACAGTGTGAGCAAATGAGGTGAGATTAGGGAGGTAAGGCAATAAATAGGCCATGGTGGCAAAGTAATTACAATATAGCAATTAAACACTGGAGTGATTGATGTGCAGAAGATGAATGTGCAAGTAGAGATACTGGGGTGCAAAGGAGCAAGATAAATAAACAAATACAGTATGGGGATGAGGTAGATGGATGGGCTATTTACAGATGGGCTGTGTACAGGTGCAGTGATCTGTGAGCTGCTCTGACAGCTGGTGCTTAAAGCTAGTGGGGGAGATATGAGTCTCCAGCTTCAGTGATTTTTGCTATTCGTTCCAGTCATTGGCAGCAGAGAACTGGGAGGAAAGGCGGCCAAAGGAGCAATTGGTTCCAACCGCTGGGCCTAAAATAGTGTACAAGACATCATACAAAACGTTTTGCTGTGACTCTTATGTGGATGATGTTAAAAATATTTGTTTGATGTGATTAATGAGGAGCATCCAGACACTGCACTTGATGAATTTATGGAATTGCTTTTTCCCATGTATTGATAAACATGAACCTGTTAAGAAATTGACCGTTAGAACTGTTAAGGCTCCATATGGATGGATGAGGAATTGAAGAACTGTATTGGTTGAAAGAGATGGGTGCAAAAGAAAGTGGCTAATAAGTCTGGCTGCACATCTGACTGACTGACTTACTGCACATCTGACTGACTGACTTACTGCACATCTGACTGGCTGACTTACTGCACATCTGACTGGCTGACTTACTGCACATCTGACTGGCTGACTTGCAGCACATCTGACTGGCTGCTTACTGCACATCTGACTGGCTGACTTACTGCACATCTGACTGGCTGACTTACTGCACATCTGACTGGCTGACTTACTGCACATCTGAGACTGGATGGCTGACTTACTGCACATCTGACTGGCTGACTTACTGCACATCTGACTGGCTGACTCTGACTGGCTGCACATCTGACTGGCTGACTTACTGCACATCTGACTGGCTGACTTACTGCACATCTGACTGGCTGACTTACTGCACATCTGACTGGCTGACTTACTGCACATCTGACTGGCTGACTTACTGCACATCTGACTGGCTGACTTACTGCACATCTGACTGGCTGACTTACTGCACATCTGACTGGCTGAGCACATCTGACTGGCTGACTTACTGCACATCTGACTGGCTGACTTACTGCATCTGACTGGCTGACTGCACTGGACTGGCTGACTTATGCACATCTGACTGGCTGACTGCTACTGGTGACCATCTGACTGGCTGACTTACTGCACATCTGACTGGCTGACTTACTGCACATCTGACTGGCTGACTTACTGCACATCTGACTGGCTGACTGACTGCACATCTGACTGGCTGACTTACTGCACATCTACTGGCTGACTTTGCACATCTGACTGGCTGACTTACTGCACATCTGACTGGCTGACACTGCACATCTGACTGGCTGCACTTGACTTACTTTATGCACATCTGACTGACTGACTTACTGCACATCTGACTGGCATGACTTACTGAATCTGACATTACTGCATATGGATGGATGACTTACTGCACATCTGATTGGCTGACTTACTGCACATCTGACTGGCTGACTTACTGCACATCTGACTGCACATCTGACTGACTGACTTACTGCACATCTGACTGGCTGACTTACTGCACATCTGACTGGCTGACTTACTGCACATCTGACTGGCTGACTTACTGCACATCTGACTGGCTGACTTACTGCACATCTGACTGGCTGACTTACTGCACATCTGACTGGCTGACTGACTTACTGCACATCTGACTGGCTGACTTACTGCACATCTGACTGGCTGACTTACTGCACATCTGACTGGCTGACTTACTGCACATCTGACTGGCTGACTTACTGCACATCTGACTGGCTGACTTACTGCACATCTGACTGGCTGACTTACTGCACATCTGACTGGCTGACTTACTGCACATCTGACTGGCTGACTTACTGCACATCTGACTGGCTGACTTACTGACTCTGACTGGCACATCTGACTGGCTGACTTACTGCACATCTGACTGGCTGACTTACTGCACATCTGACTGGCTGACTTACTGCACATCTGACTGGCTGACTTACTGCACATCTGACTGGCTGACTTACTGCACATCTGACTGGCTGACTTACTGCACATCTGACTGGCTGACTTACTGCACATCTGACTGGCTGACTTACTGCACATCTGACTGGCTGACTTACTGCACATCTGACTGGCTGACTTACTGCACATCTGACTGGCTGACTTACTGCACATCTGACTGGCTGACTTACTGCACATCTGACTGGCTGACTTACTGCACATCTGACTGGCTGACTTACTGCACATCTGACTGGCTGACTTACTGCACATCTGACTGGCTGACTTACTGCACATCTGACTGGCTGACTTACTGCACATCTGACTGGCTGACTTACTGCACATCTGACTGGCTGACTTACTGCACATCTGACTGGCTGACTTACTGCACACTTACTGCACATCTGACTGGCTGACTTACTGCACATCTGACTGGCTGACTTACTGCACATCTGACTGGCTGACTTACTGCACATCTGACTGGCTGACTTACTGCACATCTGACTGGCTGACTTACTGCACATCTGACTGGCTGACTTACTGCACATCTGACTGGCTGACTTACTGCACATCTGACTGGCTGACTTACTGCACATCTGACTGGCTGACTTACTGCAAAAGGAGAAATGATGAGACTAAACTGAACAAAGAGAAGAAGAAACTGCATTATGAAGCCAAGATCAATGATACAAAGAATGATGGGGAAAAAAACGTAGAAGTATTTAAATGAAATTATGAGCAGAAAGAAAAATTCAACTCCGTCTTTCAACCAATCAGATGGCTTATTCATCACCAAACCATTTGATTGGTCTAATGATTACCTCATTTGCAAAGTGGGTCAACTTTGGCAGGAAATGCCAACAATGAACAGTGAGCCATCTTACTCATGCATAACAAAAATAATTATGAAAGAAAAGCAAGTTTGAATGTTGTAAAATTAGCGTGGGACAGGGGGATTTTTAATGAGGACAGACCTCCTGGCATTGACAAGTTAGATGGAAAGCTACTGAGGATGGTAGCTGACTCTATAGCCACTCCTACTGAGGATGGTAGCTGACTCTATAGCCACTCCTACTGAGGATGGTAGCTGACTCTATAGCCACTCCTACTGAGGATGGTAGCTGACTCTATAACCACTCCTACTGAGGATGGTAGCTGACTCTATAGCTGACTCTATAGCCACTCCTACTGAGGATGGTAGCTGACTCTATAGCCACTCCTACTGAGGATGGTAGCTGACTTTATAGCCACTCCTACTGAGGATGGTAGCTGACTCTATAGCCACTCCTACTGAGGATGGTAGCTGACTCTATAGCCACTCCTACTGACTCTATGGCCTACTGACTCTATAGCCATCCTACTGAGGATGGTAGCTGACTCTATAGCCACTCCTACTGAGGATGGTAGCTGACTCTATAGCCACTCCTACTGAGGATGGTAGCTGACTTTATAGCCACTCACCGAGGATGGTAGCTGACTCTATAGCCACTCCTACTGAGGATGGTAGCTGACTCTATAGCCACTCCTACTGACTCTATAGCCACCCTACTGACTCTATAGCCACTCCTACTGAGGATGGTAGCTGACTCTATAGCCACTCCTACTGAGGATGGTAGCTGACTCTATAGCCACTCCTACTGAGGATGGTAGCTGACTCTATAGCCACTCCTACTGAGGATGGTAGCTGACTCTATAGCCACTCCTACTGAGGATGGTAGCTGACTCTATAGCCACTCCTACTGACTCTATAGCCACTCCTACTGAGGATGGTAGCTGACTCTATAGCCACTCCTACTGAGGATGGTAGCTGACTCTATAGCCACTCCTACTGAGGATGGTAGCTGACTCTATAGCCACTCCTACTGAGGATGGTAGCTGACTCTATAGCCACTCCTACTGAGGATGGTAGCTGACTCTATAGCCACTCCTACTGACTCTGGTAGCCACTCTATAGCCACTCTACTGAGGATGGTAGCTGACTCTATAGCCACTCCTACTGAGGATGGTAGCTGACTCTATAGCCACTCCTACTGAGGATGGTAGCTGACTTATAGCCACTCCTACTGAGGATGGTAGCTGACTCTATAGCCACTCCTACTGAGGATGATAGCTGACTCTATAGCCACTCCTACTGACTCTATAGCCACTCCTACTGACTCTATAGCCACTCCTACTGACTCTATAGCCAGTCCTACTGAGGATGGTAGCTGACTCTATAGCCACTCCTACTGAGGATGGTAGCTGACTCTATAGCCACTCCTACTGAGGATGGTAGCTGACTTTATAGCCACTCCTACTGAGGATGGTAGCTGACTCTATAGCCACTCCTACTGAGGATGGTAGCTGACTCTATAGCCACTCCTACTGACTCTATAGCCACTCCTACTGACTCTATAGCCACTCCTACTGAGGATGGTAGCTGACTCTATAGCCACTCCTACTGAGGATGGTAGCTGACTCTATAGCCACTCCTACTGAGGATGGTAGCTGACTCTATAGCCACTCCTACTGAGGATGGTAGCTGACTCTATAGCCACTCCTACTGATGATGGTAGCTGACTCTATAGCCACTCCTACTGAGGATGGTAGCTGACTCTATAGCCACTCCTACTGAGGATGGTAGCTGACTCTATAGCCACTCCTACTGAGGATGGTAGCTGACTCTATAGCCACTCCTACTGAGGATGGTGGCTGACTCTATAGCCACTCCTACTGACTCTATAGCCACTCCTACTGACTCTATAGCCACTCCTACTGAGGATGGTAGCTGACTCTATAGCCACTCCTACTGAGGATGGTAGCTGACTCTATAGCCACTCCTACTGATGGTAGCTGACTCTATAGCCACTCCTACTGAGGATGGTAGCTGACTCTATAGCCACTCCTACTACTGAGGATGGTACTGACTCTATAGCCACTCCTACTGAGGATGGTAGCTGACTCTATAGCCAATCCTACTGAGGATGGTAGCTGACTCTATAGCCACTCCTACTGAGGATGGTAGCTGACTCTATAGCCACTCCTACTGAGGATGGTAGCTGACTCTATAGCCACTCCTATGACTCTATAGCCACTCCTACTGAGGATGATAGCTGACTCTATAGCCACTCCTACTGACTCTATAGCCACTCCTACTGAGGATGGTAGCTGACTCTATAGCCAGTCCTACTGAGGATGGTAGCTGACTCTATAGCCACTCCTACTGACTCTATAGCCACTCCTACTGAGGATGGTAGCTGACTCTATAACCACTCCTACTGACTCTATAGCCACTCCTACTGACTCTATAGCCACTCCTACTGACTCTATAGCCACTCCTACTGAGGATGGTAGCTGACTCTATAACCACTCCTACTGAGGATGGTAGCTGACTCTATAGCCACTCCTACTGAGGATGGTAGCTGACTCTATAGCCACTCCTACTGAGGATGGTAGCTGACTCTATAGCCACTCCTACTGAGGATCGTAGCTGACTCTATAGCCACCCTACTGAGGATGGTAGCTGACTCTATAGCCACTCCTACTGAGGATGGTGGTTGACTCTATAGCCACTCCTACTGACTCTATAGCCACTCCTACTGAGGATGGTAGCTGACTCTATAGCCACTCCTACTGAGGATGGTGGCTGACTCTATAGCCACTCCTACTGACTCTATAGCCACTCCTACTGAGGATGGTAGCTGACTCTATAGCCACTCCTACTGAGGATGGTAGCTGACTCTATAGCCACTCCTACTGACTCTATAGCCACTCCTACTGAGGATGGTAGCTGACTCTATAGCCACTCCTACTGAGGATGGTAGCTGACTCTATAACCACTCCTACTGAGGATGGTAGCTGACTCTATAGCCACTCCTACTGAGGATGGTAGCTGACTCTATAGCCACTCCTACTGAGGATGGTAGCTGACTCTATAGCCACTCCTACTGAGGATGGTAGCTGACTCTATAGCCACTCCTACTGAGGATGGTAGCTGACTCTATAGCCAATCCTACTGAGGATGGTAGCTGACTCTATAGCCACTCCTACTGAGGATGGTAGCTGACTCTATAGCCACTCCTACTGACTCTATAGCAACTCCTACTGAGGATGGTAGCTGACTCTATAGCCACTACTGACTCTACTATAGCCACTCTACTGACTCTATAGAGGGATGGTAGCTGACTCTATAGCCACTCCTACTGAGGATGGTAGCTGACTCTATGCCACTCCTACTGAGGGATGAGTAGCTGACTCTATAGCCACTCCTACTGACTCTATAGCCACTCCTACTGAGGATGGTAGCTGACTCTATAGCCACTCCTACTGACTCTATAGCCATAGCCATAGCCACTCCTACTGACTCTATAGCCACTCCTACTGACTCTATAACCACTCCTACTGAGGATGGTAGCGCTCTATAGCCACCCCTAGGATGGTAGCTGACTCTATAACCACTCCTACTGAGGATGGTAGCTGACTCTATAGCCACTCCTACTGAGGATTGTAGCTGACTCTATAGCCACTCCTACTGAGGATGGTAGCTGACTCTATAGCCACTCCTACTGAGGATGGTAGCTGACTCTATAGCCACTCCTACTGAGGATGGTAGCTGACTCTATAGCCACTCCTGCTGATGGTAGCTGACTACTGACTCTATAGCCACTCCTACTGAGGATGGTAGCTGACTCTATAACCACTCCTACTGAGGATGGTAGCTGACTCTATAGCCACTCCTACTGACTCTATAGCCACTCCTACTGAGGATGGTAGGACTCTATAGCCACTCCTACTGAGGATGGTAGCTGACTCTATAGCCACTCCTACTGAGGATGGTAGCTGACTCTATAGCCACTCCTACTGAGGATGGTAGCTGACTCTATAGCCACTCCTACTGAGGATGGTAGCTGACTCTATAGCCACTCCTACTGAGGATGGTAGCTGACTCTATAGCCACTCCTACTGAGGATGGTAGCTGACCATAGCCACTCCTACTGAGGATGGTAGCTGACTCTATAGCCACTCGTAGCTGACTCTATAGCCACTCCTACTGACTCTATAGCCACTCCTACTGAGGATGGTAGCTGACTCTATAGCCACTTCTACTGAGGATGGTAGCTGACTCTATAGCCCACTCCTACTGAGATGGTAGCTGACTTATAGCCACTCCTACTGAGGATGGTAGCTGACTCTATAGCCACTCTCTACTGACTCTATAGCCACTCCTACTGACTCTATAGCCACTCCTACTGAGGATGGTAGCTGACTCTATAGCCACTCCTACTGAGGATGGTAGCTGACTCTATAGCCACTCCTACTGAGGATGGTAGCTGACTCTATAGCCACTCCTAGCTAGAGGATGGTAGCTGACTCTATAACCACTCCTACTGAGGATGGTAGCTGACTCTATAACCACTCCTACTCGACTCTATAGCCACTCCTACTGGGGATGGTAGCTGACTCTATAGCCACTCCTACTGAGGATGGTAGCTGACTCTATAGCCACTCCCTATCTGA
>NW_024609226.1:95000-124818 GCF_018296145.1 Oncorhynchus tshawytscha | reverse complement strand
GAGAGAGAGACAGAGAGAGAGACAGAGAGAGAGAGAGACAGAGAGAGAGACAGAGAGAGAGAGAGACAGAGAGAGAGAGACAGAGAGAGAGAGAGACAGAGAGAGAGACAGAGAGAGAGACAGAGAGAGAGACAGAGAGAGAGAGAGACAGAGAGAGAGAGAGAGAGAGACAGAGAGAGAGAGAGACAGAGAGAGAGAGAGAGAGAGAGAGACAGAGAGAGAGACAGAGAGAGAGACAGAGAGAGAGAGAGACAGAGAGAGAGAGAGAGACAGAGAGAGAGACAGAGAGAGAGACAGAGAGAGAGAGAGACAGAGAGAGAGAGAGACAGAGAGAGAGACAGAAAGAGCGAGAGACAGAGAGAGCGAGAGGGAGAGAGAGAGAGAGACAGAGAGAGAGAGACAGAGGGAGAGACAGACAGAGAGAGAGAGACGGAGAGAGAGAGATACAGAGAGAGAGAGAGAGAGAGAGAGACAGAGAGAGAGAGAGAGACAGAGAGAGAGAGAGAGACAGAGAGAGCGAGACGGAGAGAGCGAGAGACGGAGAGAGAGAGAGAGAGACAGAGAGAGAGAGAGATGGAGAGAGAGAGACAGAGAGAGAGACAGAGAGAGAGAGAGACAGAGAGAGACAGAGAGAGAGAGAGAGACGGAGAGAGAGAGACAGAGAGAGAGACAGAGAGAGAGAGAGAGAAAGAGAGACAGAGAGAGAGAGAGAGACAGAGAGAGTGAGAGGGAGAGAGAGAGAGAGACAGAGAGAGAGACAGAGACAGAGAGAGAGACAGAGAGAGAGAGACAGAGAGAGAGAGACAGAGAGAGACAGAGAGAGAGAGACAGAGAGAGAGACTCAATCTGGCATGAGGGTCTGCTATAGAAACTGATGGAAAGTGGTGTTGGGGGTAAAACATACGACATTATAAAATCCATGTACACAAACAACAAGTGTGCGGTTAAAATTGGCAAAAAACACACACATTTCTTCACACAAGGTCGTGGGTTAGACAGGGATGCAGCTTAAGCCCCACCCTCTTCAACATATATATCAACGAATTGGCGCGGCACTAGAAGAGTCTGCAGCACCCGGCATCCCCTGCTAGAATCCGAAGTCAAATGTCTGCTGTTTGCTGATGATCTGGTGCTTCTGTCACCAACCAAGGAGGGCCTACAGCAGCACCTAGATCTTATGCACAGATTCTGTCAGACCTGGGCCCTGACAGTAAATCTCAGTAAGACCAAAATAATGGTGTTCCAAAAAGGTCCAGTCACCAGGACCACAAATACAAATTCCATCTAGACACTGTTGCTCTAGAGCACACAAAAACTATACATACCTTAGCCTAAACATCAGCACCACAGGTAACTTCCACAAAGCTGTGAACGATCTGAGAGACAAGGCAAGAAGGACATTCTATGCCATCAAAAGAAACATACATTTCAACATACCAATTAGGATTTGGCTAAAAATACTTGAATCAGTCATAGAGCCCATTGCCCTTTATGGTTGTGAGGTCTGGGGTCCGCTCACCAACCAAGACTTCACAAAATGGGACAAACACCAAATTGAGACTCTGCACGCAGAATTCTGCAAAAATATCCTCCGTGTACAACGTAGAACACCAAATAATGCATGCAGAGCAGAATTAGGCCGATACCCACTAATTATCAAAATCCAGAAAAGAGCTGTTAAATTCTACAACCACCTAAAAGGAAGCGATTCACAAACCTTCCATAACAAAGCCATCACCTACAGAGAGATGAACCTGGAGAAGAGTCCCTAAGCAAGCTGGTCCTAGGGCTCTGTTCACAAACACAAACACACACTACAGAGCCCCAGGACAGCAGCACAATTAGACCCAACCAAATCATGAGAAAACAAAAAGATAACTACTTAACACATTGGAAAGAATTTACAAAAAAACTGAGCAAACTAGAATGCTATTTGGCCCTACACAGAGAGTACACAGCGGCAGAATACCTGACCACTGTGACTGACCCAAAATTAAGGAAAGCCTTGACTATGTACAGACTCAGTGAGCATAGCCTTGCTATTGAGAAAGGCCGCCGTAGGCAGACATGGCTCTCAAGAGAAGACAGGCTATGTGCTCACTGCCCACAAAATGAGGTGGAAACTGAGCTGCACTTCCTAACCTCCTGCCCAATGTATGACCATATTAGAGACATACTTCCCTCAGATTACACAGATCCACAAAGAATTCGAAAACAAATCCAATTTTGAAAAACTCCCATATCTACTGGGTGAAATTCCACAGTGTGCCATCACAGCAGCAAGATTTGTGACCTGTTGCCACGAGAAAAGGGCAACCAGTGAAGAACAAACACCATTGTAAATACACCCATATTTATGCTTATTTATTTTATCTTGTGTCCTTTAACCATTTGTACATTGTTAAAACACTGTATATATATATAATATGACATTTGTAATGTCTTTACTGTTTTGAAACTTCTGTATGTGTAATGTTTACTGTTAATTTTTGTTGTTTTTCACTTTATATATTCACTTTGTATGTTGTCTACCTCACTTGCTTTGGCAATGTTAACACATGTTTCCCATGCCAATAAAGCCCTTGAATTGAATTGAATTGAATTGAGAGACAGAGGAGAGAGAGAGACAGAGAAGAGAGAGAGACAGAGAGAGGAGAGAGAGAGACAGAGAGAGAGAGAGAGAGAGAGACAGAGAGAGAGAGAGAGAGAGAGAGAGACAGAGAGAGAGAGAGAGAGAGAGAGAGAGAGAGAGAGAGAGAGAGAGAGAGAGAGAGAGAGAGAGAGAGAGAGAGAGAGAGAGAGAGAGAGAGAGAGAGACAGAGAGAGAGAGAGAGAGAGAGAGAGAGAGAGAGAGAGAGAGAGAGAGAGAGAGAGAGAGAGAGACAGAGAGAGACAGAGAGAGAGAGAGAGAGAGAGAGAGAGAGAGAGAGAGAGAGAGAGAGAGAGAGAGAGAGAGAGAGAGAGAGAGAGAGAGAGAGACAGAGAGAGAGAGAGAGAGAGAGAGAGAGAGAGAGAGAGAGAGACAGAGAGAGAGACAGAGAGAGAGACAGAGAGAGAGACAGAGAGAGAGACAGAGAGAGAGAGAGAGAGACAGAGAGAGAGACAGAGAGAGAGAGAGAGAGACAGAGAGAGAGAGAGAGACAGAGAGAGAGAGAGAGAGAGAGAGATACAGAGAGAGAGAGAGAGAGAGCGAGAGAGAGAGAGAGAGAGAGAGAGAGACAGAGAGAGAGACAGAGAGAGAGACAGAGAGAGAGACAGAGAGAGAGACAGAGAGAGAGACAGAGAGAGAGACAGAGAGAGAGACAGAGAGAGAGACAGAGAGAGAGAGAGAGAGAGAGACAGAGAGAGAGAGACGACCCTCCCACTCTGTCTGCCGTATTCTGTCTTTGTTCTTGTTTCCTTATTAGGATGTCGGTGGGGCGGAGTTGGGAGGGTCGTCATCTACATGGGAAACACCTGGGCCAGGTGTCTCCCAGGATAAATACACCACTTCCCCATTCATGGAGGAGACTCTCTCCATGCAGACACACCTGGGCCCGGTGTCTCCCAGGATAAATACACCACTTCCCCATTCATGGGGAGACCCTCTCCATGCAGACACACCTGGGCCCGGTGTCTCCCAGGATAAATACACCACTTCCCCATTCATGGAGGAGACTCTCTCCATGCAGACACACCTGGGCCCGGTGTCTCCCAGGATAAATACACCACTTCCCCATTCATGGGGGAGACTCTCTCCATGCAGACACACCTGGGCCCGGTGTCTCCCAGGATAAATACACCACTTCCCCATTCATTGAGGAGACCCTCTCCATGCAGACACACCTGGCCCCTTAGCATCTTCCAACACCCTGCATTATCACATTTATGCAAAACACTCACTTACACTACTGATTACACACACCATTGTATATTGTACTTAGTTTGCTTTATTTAATACATATATGTTTTGTTACTCCTTATCCCCACGTTGTCTCCTTTTTGTTACGGGCTTTGAGCCGGTTCGTGACAATACAGAATTAGTGATCAGGACGCCATCAAACAACATGGCTGGCCAGAGAGGACAGACTATGTCATAACTGTGGGTCAGGGACAGAGAGGACAGACTATGTCATAACTGTGGGTCAGGGCCAGAGAGGACAGACTATGTCATAACTGTGGGTCAGGACCAGAGAGGACAGACTATGTCATAACTGTGGGTCAGGACCAGAGAGGACAGACTATGTCATAACTGTGGGTCAGGACTAGAGAGGACAGACTTCGTCATAACTGTGGGTCAGGACCAGAGAGGACAGACTATGTCATAACTGTGGGTCAGGACCAGAGAGGACAGACTATGTCATAACTGTGGGTCAGGACCAGAGAGGACAGACTATTTCATAACTGTGGGTCAGGGCCAGAGAGGACAGACTATGTCATAACTGTGGGTCAGGGCCAGAGAGGACAGACTATTTCATAACTGTGGGTCAGGGCCAGAGAGGACAGACTATGTCATAACTGTGGGTCAGGGCCAGAGAGGACAGACTATTTCATAACTGTGGGTCAGGACCAGAGGACAGACTTCGTCATAACTGTGGGTCAGGGCCAGAGGTTACACGGTTATACGGTAACCCGGTTATACAGTTATACGGTAACCCGGTTATACAGTTATACGGTAACCTGGTTACACGGCTAAACAGTTATACGGTAATCCGGTTATACGGTAATCCGGTTACACGGTAATCCGGTTATACGGTTATACGTAACCCGGTTATACAGTTATACAGTAACCCGTTTATACAGTTAGACGGTAACCCGGTTATACGGTAACCCGGTTATACAGTTATACAGTAATCCGGTTATACGGTAATCCAGTTATGCGGTAATCCGGTTATACGGTAATCCGGTTATACGGTAACCCGGTTACACGGTAATCCGGTTATACGGTAACCCGGTTATACGGTAACCCGGTTATACGGTAACCCGGTTACACGGTAATCCGGTTATACGGTGACCCGGTTATACGGTAACCCGGTTACATGGCTAAACAGTTATACGGTAACCCGGTTATACGGTAACCCGGTTATACGGTTATACAGTTAGACGGTAACCCGGTTATACGGTAACCCGGTTATACAGTAACCCGGTTATACAGTTATACGGTAACCGGTTATACGGTAACCCGGTTATACGGTAACCCAGTTATACGGTAATCCGGTTATACGGTTATACGATAATTGTGCCAGCCCTAGAGAGAGTACATGAGGACTGACCTTCTGACCTCTACATCATCCTCTCACCTATGTCACCTGTGGAGTACCCTGGTTTATTTAACCAACCACAGGGCAGAGAGCAAGGCCAACTGAGGAAACAACTGGAGGTCAGCAGCCCTCCTACGGGCGTGGCGTCTCATCTGGGCCGGGCCCTGACTGGGCCTGGACACTACAGTAGTCTGGGAGAATTCAGTTTTTCACTTCAGTCAAAATGAACTGAAAATCTCAATAGGCTGCTGTACACACATCTCTCTCTCTGTCTGTCATGAAGTCATACAGACAGATGGTTAGAATCCTCTGGTCCTGGGCCACTGTTCTCTTCCATACCTGACTCACACTGACACAGCTCGTGAGTCACAGCCATTGGCCTAGTCAGGCCCACAGGGTGAGGCAGGACACTCAGGGTTGATGGATGGACAGGCAAGGAGATGTGGCTGTTTTAGGGACCCTGTACTCGTGTTCCATGCAAAGTGGATAGAACTCCTCTCCACTACTATCCTCCTCCTGCTCCTCTCTCCACCTCCTCTCTCTCCTCCTCCTCCTCTCTCCTCCTTTCCTCCTCCTCCTGCTCCTCTCTCCTCCTCCTCTCTCCTCCTTTCCTCCTCCTCTCTTCCTCCTCCTGCTCCTTTCCTCCTCCTCTCTCTCCTCCTTTCCTCCTCCTCTCTCTCCTCCTTTCCTCCTTCTCCTGCTTCTCTCTCTCTTCCTCCTCCTGCTCCTCTCTCCTCCTTTCCTCCTCCTCTCATCTCCTTTCTCTCGTCTCCTCCTCTCTCTCCTCCTTTCCTCCTCCTCCTGCTCCTCTCTCCTCCTCTCTCCTCCCCCACTTCCTCTCTCCTCCTCCACCTCCTCCTCCTCCTCTCCACTTCTCCCCTCACCTCCTCCTTTCCTCTACCCTCCTCTCCCCCTCCTCCTCCTCCCCATCTCTTCCTCTCCCCTTTCCATTGTGTTCTTGGGCCTCTGGCACTTCACAATAACCTCCTTATAATGGCAGCACCAGAGGAAAGAGTGAAATGAATGAAATTATTTCTTCCTCATATAATATAACCCCTAACCGGTACTAAAGACATTCCATTTAGGTGGAGACAGACTGTGTTTTCCTGTAGATAAAGTCTCAATTCTCTCTTCAGAAAAGCATCGGCGTTATTAGGTTTTGTTCACCTGTTGGTGTTTGCTTTGGTATCGGCTAATGAAATCACCAAAACCAGAAATTCCCTGGCTACCCCAGACTCTGCTTTGTCATATACCAGGCAACCCAAGAATCTGCTTTATCACACACCTGGCAACGCCAGATTCTGCTTTATCACATACCTGGCAACCCGAGATTCTGCCCACAGCCCTGTACCCCAACCCCAGTCACATAACCAGACCCAGCTCCAACCCACAGCCCTGTACCCCAACCCCAGTCACATAACCAGACCCAGCTCCAACCCACAGCCCTGTACCCCAACCCCAGTCACATAACCCGACCCAGCTCCAACCCACAGCCCTGTACCCCAACCCCAGTCACATAACCAGACCCAGCTCCAACCCACAGCCCAGTACCCCAACCCCAGTCACATAACCAGACCCAGCTCCAACCCACAGCCCTGTACCCCAATCCCAGTCACATAACCAGACCCAGCTCCAACCCACAGCCCTGTACCCCAACCCCAGTCACATAACCAGACCCAGCTCCAACCCACAGCCCTGTACCCCAACCCCAGTCACATAACCAGACCCAGCTCCAACCCACAGCCCTGTACCCCAACCCCAGTCACATAACCAGACCCAGCTCCAACCCACAGCCCTGTACCCCAACCCCAGCTCCAACCCACAGCACTGTACCCCAACCCCAGTCACATAACCAGACCCAGCTCCAACCCACAGCCCTGTACCCCAACCCCAGTCACATAACCAGACCCAGCTCCAACCCACAGCACTGTACCCCAACCCCAGTCACATAACCAGACCCAGCTCCAACCCACAGCCCTGTACCCCAGTCACATAACCAGACCCAGCTCCAACCCACAGCCCTGTACCCCAGTCACATAACCAGATTCTGCTTTATCACATACCTGGCAACCCGAGATTCTGCATTATCACACACCTGGCAACCCGAGAATCTGCATTATCACATACCGGGCCACCCGAGATTCTGCATTATCACACACCTGGCAACCCGAGAATCTTCTTCATCACATACCTGGCAACGTCATTTTCTACTTTATCACATACCTGGCAACGCTAGATTCTCCTTTATCACATTCCTGGCAACGCTAGATTCTCCTTTATTACATACCTGGCAAACCGAGCTTCTGCTTTATCACATGGCTCTCTCCCAGCGTTTCTCCAAGCCTCTCCCAGGCTCTCTTCCAACCTCTCTCTCTCTACCAGCCTCTTCCAGCCTCTCCCAGACTCTCTTCCAACCTCTCTCTCGCTACCAGCCTCTCCCAGCATTTCTCCAAGCCTCTCCCAGGCTCTCTTCCAACCTCTCTCTCATTACCAGCCTCTCCCAGCCTCTTTTCCAACCTCTCTCTCTCTACCAGCCTTTCCCAGCCTCTCCTAGCCTCTTTCCGAGCTTCTCTCCCAGCCTCTCTCCCACCCAACAACGCCAGATTCTACTTTATCACATACCTGGCAACGCCAGACGCTAGACAGACAAGCAGAATTTCCAGACTTCATCCTAATGTTTAAATCATCAAACATGTGCAGTGTCCCAAATTCCACCCTATTCCCTACATAGTGCACTACATTTAACCAGGGCCCAAAAGCAGTGCTCTATGTAGGGAATAGGGTGCATCATGATGTCATAACTCAGCACTATACAGGAGCCTACAGTGTACATATATTAAACCCTTGAATGAGTAGGTGTGTCCAACTGTTGACTGGTACTATATACATATATACAGTATATACAGTACCAGGCAAATATATACAGTACCAGTCAAATATATACAGTACCAGTCAAATATATACAGTACCAGGCAAATATATACAGAACCAGGCAAATATATACAGTACCAGGCAAATATATACAGTACCAGGCAAATATATACAGTACCAGGCAAATATATACAGCAGCAGTCAAATATATACAGTACCAGTCAAATATATACAGCACCAGTCAAATATATACAGTACCAGTCAAATATATACAGTACCAGTCAAATATATACAGTACCAGTCAAATATATACAGTACCAGTCAAATATATACAGTACCAGTCAAATATATACAGTACCAGGCAAATATATACAGTACCAGGCAAATATATACAGTACCAGGCAAATATATACAGTACCAGTCAAATATATACAGTACCAGGCAAATATATACAGTACCAGTCAAATATATACAGTACCAGTCAACAGTTGGACACACCTACTCATTCAAGGGTTTTTTCTTATATTTTGTTGTATTTTCTACATTGTACGATGTTTCCTCTGACACATTGGTGCGTCTGGCTTCCGGGTTAAGTGGGCATTGTGTCAAGAAGCAGTGCGGCTTGGTTGGGTTGTGTATCGGAGGACGCACGGCTCTCTGCCTTCGCCTCTCCCGAGTCCGTAGGGGAGTTGCAGCGACGAGACAACACTGTAACTACCAATTGGAAACCAGGACATTGAGGAGAAAAATGAGTAAATAAATAAATAAACTCCCTATTCATAAAATACAAGTTTATAAATATGAAAATCTTTCTCTTAAATCAGTCTCTCTTCAGTTATGCCAGATAAGACAGACACTGACCATAAACCAAAAAGGTTCTGCTCCCCAGTCCAACACCACCTCTATCCAAACACGTCAGACAACATTGGCAGACATGTTGTAAACCATTTTGTTCTGTTCAGCAGTAGTGCTATTATATACTATTCCCTATATAGTGCACTACTTTGGACCAGAGGCCCTGGGGGAAAAATGGTGCACTACATAGGGAACAAGGTCCCATTTGGGACTCAGGCCGTCTCTCCATACAGTTCATGTAGGTGTGGTTGGTGGGGGGCTGATGGAGCAAATTGGCTGCACTTCACATGGATTCACTCCAGGCTAGAACATGCTGACAGTGCACCTGATGTCTGGGTCTACTGCTGCAGCCTCCTGCAGCCTCCAACTGCTGCAGCCTCCTGCAGCCTCCCACTGCTGCAGCCTCCTACTGATGCAGCCTCCTACTGATGCAGCCTCCTACTGCTGCAGCCTCCTACTGATGCAGCCTCCTACTGATGCAGCCTCCTACTGATGCAGCCTCCTACTGCTGCAGCCTCCTACTGATGCAGCCTCCTACTGATGCAGCCTCCTACTGCTGCAGCCTCCTACTGCTGCAGCCTCCTACTGCTGCAGCCTTCTACTGCTACAGCCTCCTACTGTCTCTCTCTCCCTCACAGATCACTGTGGTGAACTGCTGCAGCCTCCTACTGGAGCAGCAGACCCAGTCTGTCTCTCTCTCTCACAGATCACTGTGGTGAACACAGACCCAGTCTGTCTATCTCTCCTCACAGACCCAGTCTGTCTCTCTCTCCTCACAGACCCAGTCTGTCTCTCTCTCCTCACAGACCGGGTCCCTAGGTTCATTATCCCTGGCTAAAGCATCTGGTCATGACAACCCTCCACACTGTATGATAGACCACACCCCACCAGGCTGGCATTGTGGTAGAGGGAGGCAGACAGCCTCTCTCCTGATTCGCTAACTGCAGGTTAACAATGGGGTTACTCCAAGAGGTCACGCTACAGAGATCAGCCCTCGCCGGCTACAGCCCACTGCTCTACCAGCCATAACCAAGCTTCTCTCAGGCTCTCTCCCAACCCCTCTCCCAGCCTCTCTCTTCCTGCCTCTCTCTACCAGCCGTAACCAAGCTTCTCTCAGGCTCTCTCCCAACCTCTCTCCCAGCCTCTCTCCCAGCCTCTCTCTACCAGCCGTAACCAAGCTTCTCTCAGGCTCTCTCTCAGGCTCTCTCTACCAGCCATAACCAAGCTTCTCTCAGGCTCTCTCCCAACCCCTCTCCCAGCCTCTCTCTTCCTGCCTCTCTCTACCAGCCGTAACCAAGCTTCTCTCAGGCTCTCTCCCAACCTCTCTTCCAGACTCTCTCTACCAGCCATAACCAAGCTTCTCTCAGGCTCTCTCCCAGCCTCTCTTCCAGCCTCTCTCTACCAGCCATAACCAAGCTTCTCTCAGGCTCTCTCCCAATCTCTCTTCCAGCCTCTCTTTCAGTCTCTCTTCCAGCCTCTCTCTACCAGTCGTAACCAAGCTTCTCTCAGGGTCTCTCTCAGTCTCTCTCCCAGCCTCTCTTCCTGCCTCCCTCTACCAGCCGTAACCAAGCTTCTCTTAGCCTCTCTCCCAGCCTCTCTCTCTATCAGACCCTCTCTCTACCAGCTTCTCTCTACTAGCCGCTCTCTCTACCAGCCTCTCTCCTAGCCTCTCTCTCTACCAGCCTCTCCCAGGCTCTCTCCCAGCCTCTCTTCCAGCCTCTCTCTCTCTCTCTCTACCAGCCTCAGACCCAGCTCCAACCCACAGCCCTGTACCCCAACCCCAGTCACATAACCAGACCCAGCTCCAACCCACAGCCCTGTACCCCAACCCCAGTCACATAACCAGACCCAGCTCCAACCCACAGCCCTGTACCCCAACCCCAGTCACATAACCCGACCCAGCTCCAACCCACAGCCCTGTACCCCAACCCCAGTCACATAACCAGACCCAGCTCCAACCCACAGCCCAGTACCCCAACCCCAGTCACATAACCAGACCCAGCTCCAACCCACAGCCCTGTACCCCAATCCCAGTCACATAACCAGACCCAGCTCCAACCCACAGCCCTGTACCCCAACCCCAGTCACATAACCAGACCCAGCTCCAACCCACAGCCCTGTACCCCAACCCCAGTCACATAACCAGACCCAGCTCCAACCCACAGCCCTGTACCCCAACCCCAGTCACATAACCAGACCCAGCTCCAACCCACAGCCCTGTACCCCAACCCCAGCTCCAACCCACAGCACTGTACCCCAACCCCAGTCACATAACCAGACCCAGCTCCAACCCACAGCCCTGTACCCCAACCCCAGTCACATAACCAGACCCAGCTCCAACCCACAGCACTGTACCCCAACCCCAGTCACATAACCAGACCCAGCTCCAACCCACAGCCCTGTACCCCAGTCACATAACCAGACCCAGCTCCAACCCACAGCCCTGTACCCCAGTCACATAACCAGACCCGGCTCTCCATAGGAACATGAAAACAGAACATCTACTGGTCTCCATAGGAACATGAAGACAGAACATCTACTGGTCTCCATAGGAACATGAAAACAGAACATCTACTGGTCTCCATAGGAACATGAAAACAGAACATCTACTGCTCTCCATAGGAACATGAAAACAGAACATCTACTGGTCTCCATAGGAACATGAAAACAGAACATCTACTGGTCTCCATAGGAACATGAAGACAGAACATCTACTGGTCTCCATAGGAACATGAAAACAGAACATCTACTGGTCTCCATAGGAACATGAAAACAGAACATCTACTGGTCTCCATAGGAACATGAAAACAGAACATCTACTGGTCTCCATAGGAACATGAAAACAGAACATCTACTGAAAACATGAAAACAGAACATCTACTGCTCTCCATAGGAACATGAAAACAGAACATCTACTGGTCTCCATAGGAACATGAAGGAACAGAACAGAACATCTACTGGTCTCCATAGGAACATGAAAACAGAACATCTACTGGTCTCCATAGGAACATGAAAACAGAACATCTACTGGTCTCCATAGGAACATGAAACAGAACATCTACTGGTCTCCATAGGAACATGAAAACAGAACATCTACTGGTCTCCATAGGAACATGAAAACAGAACATCCACTGGTATCCATAGGAACATGAAAACAGAACATCTACTGGTCTCCATAGGAACATGAAGACAGAACATCTACTGGTCTCCATAGGAACATGAAAACAGAACATCTACTGGTCTCCATAGGAACATGAAGACAGAACATCTACTGGTCTCCATAGGAACATGAAAACAGAACATCTACTGGTCTCCATAGGAACATGAAAACAGAACATCTACTGCTCTCCATAGGAACATGAAAACAGAACATCTACTGGTCTCCATAGGAACATGAAGACAGAACATCTACTGCTCTCCATAGGAACATGAAAACAGAACATCTACTGGTCTCCATAGGAACATGAAGACAGAACATCTACTGGTCTCCATAGGAACATGAAAACAGAACATCTACTGGTCTCCATAGGAACATGAAAACAGAACATCTACTGGTCTCCATAGGAACATGAAGACAGAACATCTACTGGTCTCCATAGGAACATGAAAACAGAACATCTACTGGTCTCCATAGGAACATGAAAACAGAACATCTACTGCTCTCCATAGGAACATGAAAACAGAACATCTACTGGTCTCCATAGGAACATGAAGACAGAACATCTACTGGTCTCCATAGGAACATGAAAACAGAACATCTACTGGTCTCCATAGGAACATGAAAACAGAACATCTACTGGTCTCCATAGGAACATGAAAACAGAACATCTACTGGTCTCCATAGGAACATGAAGACAGAACATCTACTGGTCTCCATAGGAACTGAAAACAGAACATCTACTGGTCTCCAAAGGAACATGAAAACAGAACATCTACTGGTCTCAATAGGAACATGAAAACAGCACATCTACTGGTCTCCATAGGAACATGAAAACAGAACATCTACTGGTCTCCATAGGAACATGAAAACAGAACATCTACTGGTCTCCAAAGGAACATGAAAACAGAACATCCACTGGTCTCCATAGGAACATGAAAACAGAACATCTACTGGTCTCCAAAGGAACATGAAAACAGAACATCTACTGGTCTCAATAGGAACATGAAAACAGCACATCTACTGGTCTCCATAGGAACATGAAAACAGAACATCTACTGGTCTCCATAGGAACATGAAAACAGAACATCTACTGGTCTCCATAGGAACATGAAAACAGCACATCTACTGGTCTCCATAGGAACATAAAAACAGAACATCCACTGGTCTCCATAGGAACATGAAAACAGAACATCCACTGGTCTTCATAGGAACATGAAAACAGAACATCTACTGGTCTCCATAGGAACATGAAAACAGAACATCTACTGGTCTCCATAGGAACATGAAAACAGAACATCCACTGGTCTCCATAGGAACATGAAAACAGAACATCTACTGGTCTCCATAGGAACATGAAAACAGAACATCTACTGGTCTCCATAGGAACATGAAAACAGAACAAAAGACATTGACAAACAGTAATGTTTCGTGACCAGCTGATGACTTTGATGTCTGGTCCAATCAGATCACTGACAGAGCTTTGAAGGCTAATCTGATTGGGTGGTATGTTTACATAACTGGCACTGAGAGACTTCGGACAGCTATTTATAATTAACATTTAATGTAAATCCCAAAATGGCACTCTATGATCATAGGGAATCCTAAAAGTACATCCTAAAAGTACGTCTCCCTAATTCAGTCCTCCTGTGAGCCAGCAGGGGGATTAGAATACATTAAATGATCTTGGTTTGAGATGAAGCATACGCCTCCTCAAAAAGAAACATATCTGGGCTTGTTGATGGGCACTGCCAACAGAGACATTGGTTTTGGTTCCAGTGCTGCCTGGGGTCCATCTTGGATTCCTGGTTGTTCCCGGGCATAGAGATAAGGATTATACGGGTCCATCTATCAGTACCAAGCTCCATCACTAAGGTACAGAGGATTAGCTTTAGCAGCATGCTACCCTAGTAAAGAAGTGCCAGGATAGACTGATGATGGGGATAAAAGAGAGAGATATGGTGAACGAGAGAGAGATAGAGAGAGAGAGAGATGGAGAACGAGAGAGACAGAGAGAGAAAGAGAGAGAGACAGAGAGAGAGAGAGAGAGAAAGAGAGAGAGAGAGAGAGATGGAGAACGAGAGAGATGGAGAGAGCGAGAGAGTGCAAGAGGAGAAAGAGAGAGATTCACTTGCTTTGGCAATGTAAGCATATGTTTCCAGTGTCAATAAAGCTCATTGAATTGAGACAGAGAGAGAGGAAGAGAGAGAAGAGAGAGAGAGTCCTGAGCTGGGACTGCCTAGCTTCCCTCTGTTGATAGATGATAACATCACAGCCTATACTAACAGACTAACTGAAGCCCTGACTAACCCAGGACTAACCCAGCCCTGACTAACCCAGGACTAACCCAGCCCTGACTAACCCAGGCCTCTAGCCAGCCCTGACTAACCCAGGCCCTAGCCAGCCATGCCTACCAAACCTTCCACTAAACAGTAGCTTTAACCTGCAGAGCCTCACCCATAACATTCTACATCTCACTGCCAAACATCAACAACAACACAGATCAGCTTGATCTGATTAGCTTTCATGTTGTCAACCCCGTACATGTTTCCTGACCATGGTATTCTATACATCCTCCCTCAGTCTTCAGTCAGCACCCAGATAGGAAGGGATTCTGTTTCCTTTGGTAAACACAGGAAAATGGCTGCTGGCAAAATTCATTATAAAGTGGAAATGAAGTTCACAGACATTCATTCTAAACCTCAAGCCCCAACCTCAACCTGCGTAGAGAAGGTTTTACAGACTGAGGACCATCTTCCCTTACTATTTAAGGACATGCAGTATTTAAACAGTACACACCGGGGTCTCAAACCACAATATACGCGGCAAAAACACTAGATATTACTGCAGTTTGAATCCTTCACGTAAAGAACCCTCAGTCCATAACTATCTGTGGGCCCTGAGCACCTCAAGAGGCTACAGGTGAAACTATTTCCTCTAGTCTACCAAGGCTGACAGGGCTGGGCCTGCTTCCAGAACGGCACCGTTATCCCTGTAATCCACTAGTTCTGACCAGATTCCTCTAGTCTACCAAGGCTGACAGGGCTGGGCCTGCTTCCAGAACGGCACCGTTATCCCTGTAATCCACTAGTTCTGACCAGATTCCGATAGTCTACCAAGGCGGACAGGGCTGGGCCTGCTTCCAGAACGGCACCGTTATCCCTGTAATCCACTAGTTCTGACCAGATTCCGATAGTCTACCAAGGCGGACAGGGCTGGGCCTGCTTCCAGAACGGCACCGTTATCCCTGTAATCCACTAGTTCTGACCAGATTCCGATAGTCTACCAAGGCGGACAGGGCTGGGCCTGCTTCCAGAACGGCACCGTTATCCCTGTAATCCACTAGTTCTGACCAGATTCCTCTAGTCTACCAAGGCTGACAGGGCTGGGCCTGCTTCCAGAACGGCACCGTTATCCCTGTAATCCACTAGTTCTGACCAGATTCCTCTAGTCTACCAAGGCTGACAGGGCTGGGCCTGCTTCCAGAACGGCACCGTTATCCCTGTAATCCACTAGTTCTGACCAGATGCCTCAGAGAGACATACAGTAGGGACACATTCTGTGACGGACACATTCCATTGATTTGATTACGGCCCTCCTGACTATAATGACATCACAACAACAATGACAACCAGCCGGCCCAACAATGACTTTGACCTCACGTAGAAATGTGATTTATAGATCCGTCATTCTCTTTGAAAGCAAGTCTAAGAAGTGGTAGGTCTGTTCTATGTGCCGCTATTTCTACGCTTCCCGTTCTTAAGTTTAGTTTTTTTGCGTCTTTTACTTTCGGGTTTTGTACATCAGCTTCAACCTGCTGAAAATACAATATTTTTGGTTAAGTGAAAATATATTTCACAGTGGTTTAGATGGGTACAATGATTCTCTACACAATACATTTCTTGTTTCTCACGTAAACTGAAATTAGGCGAACTAGTCGAATTTTAGCAACCAGGAAATGGCTGAGCGATTTCTGCATTATTGCACCTTTAACCTTTATTTATCCAGGGAAGTCTGGGTTCATCCAACGTATCCTTATGTACAATCAGCAATGGAGGATCAGATTTAGAATCCATGTATATTGTACAGCCCAATCCCCTAGCAACACTGGTGTGGTTGTGTTGTACAGCCCAATCCCCTAACAACACTGGTGTGGTTGTGTTGTACAGCCCAATCCCCTAACAACACTGGTGTGGTTGTGTGTTATACAGCCCAATCCCCTAACAACACTGGTGTGGTTGTGTGTTATACAGCCCAATCCCCTAGCAACAGCCCAATCCCCTAACAACACTGGTGTGGTTGTGTTATACAGCCCAATCCCTAACAACACTGGTGTGGTTGTGTGTTATACAGCCCAATCCCCTAACAACACTGTGGTTGTGTGTTGTACAGCCCAATCCCCTAACAACACTGGTGTGGTTGTGTGTTGTACAGCCCAATCCCCTAACAACACTGGTGTGGTTGTGTGTTGTACAGCCCAATCCCCTAACAACACTGGTGTGGTTGTGTGTTGTACAGCCCAATCCCCTAACAACACTGGTGTGGTTGTGTGTAAAGATGAGAAGAGGTAACAGGGATCTTGGTGGTGCAGAGTCCAGTGCTTTGTGCTGTTCCACTGAGAGGGAGACAGTAGGGTGTAACAGTCTGAGAGGGAGCCAGTAGGGTGTAACAGTCTGAGAGGGAGACAGTAGGGTGTAACAGTCTGAGAGGGAGACAGTAGGGTGTAACAGTCTAAGAGGGAGACAGTAGGGTGTAACAGTCTGAGAGGGAGACAGTAGGGTGTAACAGTCTAAGAGGGAGACAGTAGGGTGTAACAGTCTGAGAGGGAGATAGTAGGGTGTAACAGTCTGAGAGGGAGACAGTAGGGTGTAACAGTCTGAGAGGGAGACAGTAGGGTGTAACAGTCTAAGAGGGAGACAGTAGGGTGTAACAGTCTGAGAGGGAGACAGTAGGGTGTAACAGTCTAAGAGGGAGACAGTAGGGTGTAACAGTCTGAGAGGGAGACAGTAGGGTGTAACAGTCTGAGAGGGAGACAGTAGGGTGTAACAGTCTAAGAGGGAGACAGTAGGGTGTAACAGTCTGAGAGGGAGACAGTAGGGTGTAACAGTCTGAGAGGGAGCCAGTAGGGTGTAACAGTCTAAGAGGGAGACAGTAGGGTGTAACAGTCTGAGAGGGAGATAGTAGGGTGTAACAGTCTGAGAGGGAGACAGTAGGGTGTAACAGTCTGAGAGGGAGACAGTAGGGTGTAACAGTCTGAGAGGGAGACAGTAGGGTGTAACAGTCTAAGAGGGAGACAGTAGGGTGTAACAGTCTGAGAGGGAGATAGTAGGGTGTAACAGTCTGAGAGGGGCTACAAAATAAGCACACACACACACCCTTCCTATTCATCCCTAGAGGGCCAACACTGGGAACACACACGTGCACTCAGCACATGCACACTTCCCAATCAAGAGAAAGCAGACACCAGAGTCCTGGATAACTGGTGTCTTCAGGTATCTACAGTACACACCTCTCCAGACTGGGGGTTTGAGGGAGAGGACTAACTGGTGTCTTCTAGTATCTACAGTACACACCTCTCCAGACTGGGGGTTTGAGGGAGGGGACTAACTGGTGTCTTCTAGTACCTACAGTACACACCTCTCCAGACTGGGGGTTTGAGGGAGGGGACTAACTGGTGTCTTCTAGTATCTAAAGTACACACCTCTCCAGACTGGGGGTTTGAGGGAGGGGCTAACTGGTGTCTTCTAGTATCTACAGTACACACCTCTCCAGACTGGGGGTTTGAGGGAGGGGACTAACTGGTGTCTTCTAGTGTCTACAGTACACACCTCTCCAGACTGGGGGTTTGAGGGAGGGGACTAACTGGTGTCTACAGTACACACCTCTCCAGACTGGGGGTTTGAGGGAGGGGGCTAACTGGTGTCTTCAAGTGGCCACACACCTCTCCAGACTGGGGGTTTGAGGGAGGGGGCTGACTGGTGTCTTCAAGTGGCCACACACCTCTCCAGACTGGGGGTTTGAGGGAGGGGACTAACTGGTGTCTTCTAGTGTCTACAGTACACACCTCTCCAGACTGGGGGTTTGAGGGAGGGGACTAACTGGTGTCTTCAAGTGGCCACACACCTCTCCATAGTTTCTAAGTAATGGCAATGCACTTTTATGACTGGAAGAAGAGTCTTCAACTATAAGGTGCTTTTTAAACTCTCCTAGCTGTGACCGTTGAGGAACTAAGAACAAACACACTTGTAGCTGTTGTGTTTGGAACCACAACCCTGCATCCCCGCCATCACACAATCAGGCTACTGTTATTGTTTTATGCAATCCAAAACCCCTCCCATCACACAATTAGGCTACTGTTATTGTTTTATGCAATCCAAAACCCCTCCCATCACACAATCAGGCTACTGTTATTGTTTTATGCAATCCAAACCCCCCTCCCATCACACAATTAGGCTACTGTTATTGTTTTATGCAATCCAAAACCCCTCCCATCATACAATTAGGCTACTGTTATTGTTTTATGCAATCCAAAACCCCCTCCCATCACACAATTAGGCTACTGTTATTGTTTTATGCAATCCAAAACCCCCTCCCATCACACAATTAGGCTACTGTTATTGTTTTATGCAATCCAAAACCCCTCCCATCATACAATTAGGCTACTGTTATTGTTTTATGCAATCCAAAACCCCTCCCATCACACAATTAGGCTACTGTTATTGTTTTATGCAATCCAAAACCCCCTCCCATCACACAATTAGGCTACTGTTATTGTTTTATGCAATCCAAAACCCCTCCCATCACACAATTAGGCTACTGTTATTGTTTTATGCAATCCAAAACCCCCTCCCATCACACAATTAGGCTACTGTTATTGTTTTATGCAATCAAACCCCCCATCATACAATTAGGCTACTGTTATTGTTTTATGCAATCCAAAACCCCCTCCCATCACACAATTAGGCTACTGTTATTGTTTTATGCAATCCAAAACCCCCTCCCATCACACAATTAGGCTACTGTTATTGTTTTATGCAATCCAAAACCCCTCCCATCACACAATTAGGCTACTGTTATTGTTTTATGCAATCCAAAAACCCCTCCCATCACACAGGCTACTGTTATTGTTTTATGCAATCCAAAACCCCTCCCATCACACAGGCTACTGTTATTGTTTTATGCAATCCAAAACCCCCTCCCATCACACAATTAGGCTACTGTTATTGTTTTATGCAATCCAAAACCCTCCCATTATAAATCACAATCTGCGTCTGGTGGGCATCATTTGATAAGATTGTTGTATTAGCAACATGATTCAGTTATAAAATAGGATCTTACAGCGTTAGGCTTTCACAAGACAATTCAGAGAAACAGGTGGTACTTTCGTTTGCTTACAGAAAGGAGACCTGGGAGCATTCAGGAGAGTGTTCTGCTGCAAAATGCTCTTCACAACAGACAAACATAGGTTCATTATGTTCAGAACAACTCAGGGTATAACAACATGTCATCTGGTATCTGTATATCTAACATAGTGATTATAAACGTTGATACTGTAAATGAGTTTTATGACGTGGAAATGTAAAGTCCACATTTGGAAGGGTGTGGTTTGCTTGTATGACATCAAAGAGGTATTTATTATAATCCTCAACATCTTTCAGAACACGTCGACTCCTCAGGATGTACAGAACTTCCCTCATTCAGACAACAACAACGTTTAAAAGATGTCCAATCAGCAGGAGGGATGGGGACAACTTCCTGTCGCTTGAGGTGCTTAAGTTCAGAACGGCTGTCAGTCAAAACCCCTACAGAGCTGTGAGGAGTAGAGACTGAGCTCTGACCGGCCTGTCAGTCATAACCCACACAGAGCTGTGAGGAGTAGAGACTGAGCTCTGACCGGCCTGTCAGTCATAACCCCTACAGAGCTGTGAGGAGTAGAGACTGAGCTCTGACCGGCTATCAGTCATAACCCCTACAGAGCTGTGAGGAGTAGAGACTGAGCTCTGACCGGCCTGTCAGTCATAACCCACACAGAGCTGTGAGGAGTAGAGACTGAGCTCTGACCGGCCTGTCAGTCATAACCCACACAGAGCTGTGAGGAGTAGAGACTGAGCTCTGACCGGCTGTCAGTCAAAACCCCTACAGAGCTGTGAGGAGTAGAGACTGAGCTCTGACCGGCCTGCCAGTCAAAACCCCTACAGAGCTGTGAGGAGTAGAGACTGAGCTCTGACCGGGTGTCAGTCATAACCCCTACAGAGCTGTGAGGAGTAGAGACTGAGCTCTGACCGGCCTGTCAGTCAAAACCCCTAAAGAGCTGTGAGGAGTAGAGACTGAGCTCTGACCGGCCTGTCAGTCAAAACCCCTACAGAGCTGTGAGGAGTAGAGACTGAGCTCTGACCGGCCTGTCAGTCAAAACCCCTACAGAACTGTGAGGAGTAGAGACTGAGCTCTGACCGGCCTGTCAGTCAAAACCCCTACAGAGCTGTGAGGAGTAGAGACTGAGCTCTGACCGGCCTGTCAGTCATAACCCCTACAGAGCTGTGAGGAGTAGAGACTGAGCTCTGACCGGCCTGTCAGTCAAAACCCCTACAGAGCTGTGAGGAGTAGAGACTGAGCTCTGACCGGCCTGTCAGTCAAAACCCCTACAGAGCTGTGAGGAGTAGAGACTGAGCTCTGACCGGCCTGTCAGTCAAAACCCACACAGAGCTGTGAGGAGTAGAGACTGAGCTCTGACGTCATTTATAGCATGTTACTCTACAGCCACTGCGTTCTGATTTAGGTGCTTATCAGAGCCCTAATCTGCCATTTTCAACCCGTAAACGGGTATGAGTGTAAAGCACTGAATCAACCCAACCCTTACTTACACATCAGTGAACTATTGTACCTGAACTAACTACTGGGGAAAACACCAGGTAATTCACCTCACTTACCTTGCTCATTCAGATCTACCTTTCACTGCATGAACAGACATTAACAAACAGTACCCCACCTATGTGTCCCAAATGGCACCCTATTCCCTACATAGTGCACTACATTTGACCAGGGTCCATAGGGAATAGGGTACCATTTGGGACAGATCCTATATAATAGAAGATAACAGCCAATAAAACATTGTGAATGTCTCACCAGCCACAGAATGATAATGGGGCCTTTCCACACTAAATAGAATGTCACTGGTGATACAGTAGAATCATTCAAAGATGTACTTTAACCCTGTATCATAGCAGAATGTAGCTAGTACTATAACCCTGTATCATAGCAGAATGTAGCTAGTACTATAACCCTGTATCATAGCAGAATGTAGCTAGTACTATAACCCTGTATCATAGCAGAATGTAGCTAGTACTATAACCCTGTATCATAGCAGAATGTAGCTAGTACTATAACCCTGTATCATAGCAGAATGTAGCTAGTACTATAACCCTGTATCATAGCAGAATGTAGCTAGTACTATAACCCTGTATCATAGCAGAATGTAGCTAGTACTATAACCCTGTATCATAGCAGAATGTAGCTAGTACTATAACCCTGTATCATAGCAGAATGTAGCTAGTACTATAACCCTGTATCATAGCAGAATGTAGCTAGTACTATAACCCTGTATCATAGCAGAATGTAGCTAGTACTATAACCCTGTATCATAGCAGAATGTAGCTAGTACTATAACCCTGTATCATAGCAGAATGTAGCGAGTACTTTAACCCTGTATCATAGCAGAATGTAGCTAGTACTATAACCCTGTATCATAGCAGAATGTAGCTAGTACTATAACCCTGTATCATAGCAGAATGTAGCTAGTACTATATCTCTGTATCATAGCAGAATGTAGCTAGTACTATAACCCTGTATCATAGCAGAATGTAGCTAGTACTATAACCCTGTATCATAGCAAAATGTAGCTAGTACTATAACCCTGTATCATAGCAGAATGTATCTAGTACTATAACCCTGTATCATAGCAGAATATAGCTAGTACTATAACCCTGTATCATAGCAGAATGTAGCTAGTACTATAACCCTGTATCATATCAGAATGTAGCTAGTACTATAACCCTGTATCATATCAGAATGTAGCTAGTACTATAACCCTGTATCATATCAGAATGTAGCTAGTACTATAACCCTGTATCATAGCAGAATGTAGCTAGTACTATAACCCTGTATCATATCAGAATGTAGCTAGTACTATAACCCTGTATCATATCAGAATGTAGCTAGTACTATAACCCTGTATCATATCAGAATGTAGCTAGTACTATAACCCTGTATCATATCAGAATGTAGCTAGTACTATAACCCTGTATCATATCAGAATGTAGCTAGTACTATAACCCTGTATCATAGCAGAATGTAGCTAGTACTATAACCCTGTATCATAACAGAATGTCTCTGGGTTGTGAAAATAAGTTTCTGTTCATGAGGACTGAGATACTTCAGAATCTTTTTCCATCTCCAGCTCTTAGAAAACAAAAGAAAAACCTTCTGGAGATATCGTACTGACTGAGAAGAAAGAGGTGTAACCTCCGTTTCAAGGGTGACTGACTCCCTCCACACATTTTAAGGCATTTCAAAGCCAACACACTGCTGTGCAAACACAGAGTAGACACACACCAGCAGAGCCAGCTAGCATTCAGACTCACAGAGCTGGTTTCAAGGAGGAGAAGGAGGAGGCTGAACCCTCCACTGGATCAATAACAGCTTCTCCTTACGAAACTGATCCCACAGAGTGTGAGAAAACACACACACACACAAAACAACCCCCTCGTGAAGTACTCATCCACTTCAGTTCATCGTGTCACACAGTTTAAGCCCCGGCGACACTACGACAATAACCAGCAAAGCAAAAGGTTCTGCCTGTTTGTATTTGCTCTTCAATAACACCCGCTTGACCTTTGAACTAACATTTGAACAGTGTATACATACATACAAACAACAGCACAATAGATGGTAGTGGATGATAACATGAAATGATCCTGTATTGTCTGCTTGAGCAGGACTTTGTCTTGCTGTCTGGCTTCACAGTGCTCCTTGGATTCATATCAGGAATCCTACCCAGCAAGAGGTAGATCTAGGCTAATTCGTATTCCCAACCATGTGTCTTTCACCTGCTGTTACTTTCACCTGGTGAGCCAGGCTCCGTCTACATCTAAGCTATAGACAAGGCAGACGTCACTGGCTGAGGTCTTCAAAGAGAATCAGCAGATGTTTGGTGTGATCTGCAAGAAGCATTAAACAGGGAATTAGATAAAAGGAAGAGATGTGAACCAGAGAGGGATAATGAAAGAAGGTATACTGCAATGTAGTCTAGCTAGCTACTCTATGGGGGGAAATAGCACCATGAAGTCTAGCTAGCTACTCTATGGGGGGAAATAGCACCATGTAGTCTAGCTAGCTACTCTATGGGGGGAAATAGCACCATGTAGTCTAGCTAGCTACTCTATGGGGGAAATAGCACCATGAAGTCTAGCTAGCTACTCTATGGGGGAAATAGCACCATGAAGTCTAGCTAGCTACTCTATGGGGGAAATAGCACCATGTAGTCTAGCTAGCTACTCTATGGGGGAAATAGCACCATGTAGTCTAGCTAGCTACTCTATGGGGGGAAATAGCACCATGTAGTCTAGCTAGCTACTCTATGGGGGAAATAGCACCATGTAGTCTAGCTAGCTACTCTATGGGGGAAATAGCACCATGTAGTCTAGCTAGCTACTCTATGGGGGAAATAGCACCATGAAGTCTAGCTAGCTACTCTATGGGGGGAAATAGCTCCATGTAGTCTAGCTAGCTACTCTATGGGGGGAAATAGCACCATGTAGTCTAGCTAGCTACTCTATGGGGGGAAATAGCACCATGTAGTCTAGCTAGCTACTCTATGGGGGGAAATAGCTCCATGTAGTCTAGCTAGCTACTCTATGGGGGGAAATAGCTCCATGTAGTCTAGCTAGCTACTCTAGGAGGACAAATAGCACCATGAAGTCTAGATAGCTACTCTATGAGGACAAATAGCACCATGAAGTCTAGCTAGCTACTCTAGGAGGACAAATAGCTCCATGTAGTCTAGCTAGCTACTCTATGGGGGGAAATAGCTCCATGAAGTCTAGATAGCTACTCTATGGGGGGAAATAGCTCCATGTAGTCTAGCTAGCTACTCTATGGGGGGAAATAGCTCCATGAAGTCTAGATAGCTACTCTATGGGGGAAATAGCACCATGTAGTCTAGCTAGCTACTCTATGGGGGAAATAGCACCATGTAGTCTAGCTAGCTACTCTATGGGGGAAATAGCACCATGAAGTCTAGCTAGCTACTCTATGGGGGAAATAGCACCATGTAGTCTAGCTAGCTACTCTATGGGGAAATAGCTCCATGTAGTCTAGCTAGCTACTCTATGGGGGAAATAGCTCCATGTAGTCTAGCTAGCTACTCTAGGAGGACAAATAGCACCATGAAGTCTAGATAGCTACTCTATGAGGACAAATAGCACCATGAAGTCTAGATAGCTACTCGATGAGGACAAATAGCACCATGAAGTCTAGATAGCTACTCTAGGAGGACAAATAGCACCATGAAGTCTAGATAGCTACTCTATGGGGGGGGGGGTTGATTTTCAGCTAAACATAAAGGTAACTGGCTAAATAAAGGAAACACTTGAGTAAATTATGGAAACCAAGTATATTGAAAACAAGTGCTTCAACACAAATGTGGTTCCTGAGGTAATTAAGTTGCCTATTGTTTTGGCTGCAAGAAGTGATCTCAGTAACTTTGAAAGAGGGGTCTCAAAGAGGGTTTCAAAAAAGCAAAGGGGGTTTAAAGGGTGTGTGTGTGTGTGTGTGTGTGTGTGTGTGTGTGTGTGTGTGTGTGTGTGTGTGTGTGTGTGTGTGTGTGTGTGTGTGTGTGTGTGCGTGTCTCAGTCACCGGATCTCAACCTAATTGAACACTTATGGGAGACACGCCTGAGACAGAATTTTCTTCTACCATCAACAAGAAGACACCAACTGACGGATTTTCTCATTGCAGAATGATGTCATATCCCTCCAATAGAGTTCCAGGCAGTTGTAGAATCTATGCCAAGGCACATTGAAGCTGTTCTGGCTCATGGTGGCCCAACCCAATATTAAGCCACTTGATGTTGGGGTTTCCTTTATTCTGGGAGTTACATGTATTTTCTTATTTTATCTACTGGATACAGGAGGAGAACAGACATATCTACTGGATACAGGAGGAGAACAGACATATCTACTGGATACAGGAGGAGAACAGACATCTACTGGATACAGGAGGAGAACAGACATCTAATGGATACAGGAGGAGAACATACATATCTACTGGATACAGGAGGAGAACAGACATATCTACTGGATACAGGAGGAGAACAGACATATCTAATGGATACAGGAGGAGAACAGACATATCTAATGGATACAGGAGGAGAACAGACATATCTAATGGATACAGGAGGAGAACATACATATCTTATGGATACAGGAGAACAACAGACATGCTGACAATACTGTCTGATGTATGGAGGACTGTAGGGTATCTCCTAAAATCAAAACACAGAATTGGCACGAGATAAAGTATGACAGCAACAGAAACAGTGGGCTTGATGAAAGAACAGCTTTGTTTATATAACCCACATATGGCCTGTTGAATCTGAAAACCACCAAATCTATCTGCAGTAGAACTAAAAACCAACCAATGGCGATAGGACTGATTCACACTAGCAGAGGGGGTTTCCTGCAGTGTGGTCTGTTTCCCAGACAGATGCTGTGATGAGATGACAGGGTTGTTGTAGTGTTACTGGTTGGTTCCCAGGAGGACTCATTAGAGGTGAATGCTAATTACTCTTCTCAAGGATAAGAGCTAAGGTCTGAGATACTGTAGAGATGCCTGGAGGCAGACCAGACAGGTCTGAGATACTGTAGAGATGCCTGGAAGCAGACCAGACAGGTCTGAGGTACTGTAGAGATGCATGGAGGCAGACCAGACAGGTCTGAGGTACTGTAGAGATACAGGGAGGTAGACCAGACAGGTCTGAGGTACTGTAGAGATGCATGGAGGCAGACCAGACAGGTCTGAGGTACTGTAGAGATACAGGGAGGTAGACCAGACAGGTCTGAGGTACTGTAGAGATGCATGGAGGCAGACCAGACAGGTCTGAGGTACTGTAGAGATGCAGGGAGCCTGGAGGCAGACCAGACAGGTCTGAGGTACTGTAGAGATGCAGGGAGGTAGACCAGACAGGTCTGAGGTACTGTAGAGATGCCTGGAGGTAGATCAGACAGGTCTGACGTACTGTAGAGATGCCTGGAGGTAGACCAGACAGGTCTGAGGTACTGTAGAGATGCCTGGAGGTAGACCAGACAGGTCTGAGGTACTGTAGAGGTGCAGGGAGGTAGACCAGACAGGTCTGAGATACTGTAGAGATGCCTGGAGGTAGACCAGACAGGTCTGAGATACTGTAGAGATGCCTGGAGGTAGACCAGACAGGTCTGAGATACTGTAGAGAGGCAGGGAGGTAGACCAGACAGGTCTGAGATACTGTAGAGATGCCTGGAGGTAGACCAGACAGGTCTGAGATACTGTAGAGATGCCTGGAGGTAGACCAGACAGGTCTGAGATACTGTAGAGATGCCTGGAGGTAGACCAGACAGGTCTGAGATACTGTAGAGATGCCTGGAGGTAGACCAGACAGGTCTGAGGTACTGTAGAGATGCCTGGAGGTAGACCAGACAGGTCTGAGATACTGTAGAGATGCCTGGAGGTAGACCAGACAGGTCTGAGATACTGTAGAGATGCCTGGAGGTAGACCAGACAGGTCTGAGGTACTGTAGAGGTGCCTGGAGGTAGATCAGACAGGTCTGACGTACTGTAGAGATGCAGGGAGGTAGACCAGATAGGTCTGAGGTACTGTAGAGATGCCTGGAGGTAGATCAGACAGGTCTGACGTACTGTAGAGATGCCTGGAGGTAGACCAGACAGGTCTGAGGTACTGTAGAGATGCCTGGAGGTAGACCAGACAGGTCTGAGGTACTGTAGAGGTGCAGGGAGGTAGACCAGACAGGTCTGAGGTACTGTAGAGATGCATTGAGCCTGGAGGCAGACCAGACAGGTCTGAGATACTGTAGAGATGCCTGGAGGTAGACCAGACAGGTCTGAGATACTGTAGAGATGCCTGGAGGTAGACCAGACAGGTCTGAGATACTGTAGAGATGCCTGGAGGTAGACCAGACAGGTCTGACGTACTGTAGAGATGCATTGAGCCTGGAGGCAGACCAGACAGGTCTGAGGTACTGTAGAGGTGCAGGGAGCCTGGAGGCAGACCAGACAGGTCTGAGATACTGTAGAGATGCCTGGAGGTAGACCAGACAGGTCTGAGATACTGTAGAGATGCCTGGAGGTAGACCAGACAGGTCTGAGGAACTGTAGATATGCAGGGAGCCTGGAGGCAGACCAGACAGGTCTGAGATACTGTAGAGATGCCTGGAGGTAGACCAGACAGGTCTGAGGTACTGTAGAGATACAGGGAGGTAGACCAGACAGGTCTGAGGTACTGTAGAGATGCATGGAGGCAGACCAGACAGGTCTGAGGTACTGTAGAGATGCAGGGAGCCTGGAGGCAGACCAGACAGGTCTGAGGTACTGTAGAGATGCAGGGAGGTAGACCAGACAGGTCTGAGGTACTGTAGAGATGCCTGGAGGTAGATCAGACAGGTCTGACGTACTGTAGAGATGCCTGGAGGTAGACCAGACAGGTCTGAGGTACTGTAGAGATGCCTGGAGGTAGACCAGACAGGTCTGAGGTACTGTAGAGGTGCAGGGAGGTAGACCAGACAGGTCTGAGATACTGTAGAGATGCCTGGAGGTAGACCAGACAGGTCTGAGATACTGTAGAGATGCCTGGAGGTAGACCAGACAGGTCTGAGATACTGTAGAGAGGCAGGGAGGTAGACCAGACAGGTCTGAGATACTGTAGAGATGCCTGGAGGTAGACCAGACAGGTCTGAGATACTGTAGAGATGCCTGGAGGTAGACCAGACAGGTCTGAGATACTGTAGAGATGCCTGGAGGTAGACCAGACAGGTCTGAGATACTGTAGAGATGCCTGGAGGTAGACCAGACAGGTCTGACGTACTGTAGAGATGCATTGAGGTAGACCAGACAGGTCTGAGGTACTGTAGAGATGCCTGGAGGTAGACCAGACAGGTCTGAGGTACTGTAGAGGTGCAGGGAGGTAGACCAGACAGGTCTGAGGTACTGTAGAGATGCATTGAGCCTGGAGGCAGACCAGACAGGTCTGAGATACTGTAGAGATGCCTGGAGGTAGACCAGACAGGTCTGAGATACTGTAGAGATGCCTGGAGGTAGACCAGACAGGTCTGAGATACTGTAGAGATGCCTGGAGGTAGACCAGACAGGTCTGACGTACTGTAGAGATGCATTGAGCCTGGAGGCAGACCAGACAGGTCTGAGGTACTGTAGAGGTGCAGGGAGCCTGGAGGCAGACCAGACAGGTCTGAGATACTGTAGAGATGCCTGGAGGTAGACCAGACAGGTCTGAGATACTGTAGAGATGCCTGGAGGTAGACCAGACAGGTCTGAGGAACTGTAGATATGCAGGGAGCCTGGAGGCAGACCAGACAGGTCTGAGATACTGTAGAGATGCCTGGAGGTAGACCAGACAGGTCTGAGGTACTGTAGAGATACAGGGAGGTAGACCAGACAGGTCTGAGGTACTGTAGAGATGCATGGAGGCAGACCAGACAGGTCTGAGGTACTGTAGAGATGCAGGGAGCCTGGAGGCAGACCAGACAGGTCTGAGGTACTGTAGAGATGCAGGGAGGTAGACCAGACAGGTCTGAGGTACTGTAGAGATGCCTGGAGGTAGATCAGACAGGTCTGACGTACTGTAGAGATGCCTGGAGGTAGACCAGACAGGTCTGAGGTACTGTAGAGATGCCTGGAGGTAGACCAGACAGGTCTGAGGTACTGTAGAGATGCAGGGAGGTAGACCAGACAGGTCTGAGATACTGTAGAGATGCCTGGAGGTAGACCAGACAGGTCTGAGATACTGTAGAGATGCCTGGAGGTAGACCAGACAGGTCTGAGATACTGTAGAGAGGCAGGGAGGTAGACCAGACAGGTCTGAGATACTGTAGAGATGCCTGGAGGTAGACCAGACAGGTCTGAGATACTGTAGAGATGCCTGGAGGTAGACCAGACAGGTCTGAGATACTGTAGAGATGCCTGGAGGTAGACCAGACAGGTCTGAGATACTGTAGAGATGCCTGGAGGTAGACCAGACAGGTCTGAGGTACTGTAGAGATGCCTGGAGGTAGACCAGACAGGTCTGAGATACTGTAGAGATGCCTGGAGGTAGACCAGACAGGTCTGAGATACTGTAGAGATGCCTGGAGGTAGACCAGACAGGTCTGACGTACTGTAGAGGTGCCTGGAGGTAGATCAGACAGGTCTGACGTACTGTAGAGATGCAGGGAGGTAGACCAGATAGGTCTGAGGTACTGTAGAGATGCCTGGAGGTAGATCAGACAGGTCTGACGTACTGTAGAGATGCCTGGAGGTAGACCAGACAGGTCTGAGGTACTGTAGAGATGCCTGGAGGTAGACCAGACAGGTCTGAGGTACTGTAGAGGTGCAGGGAGGTAGACCAGACAGGTCTGAGGTACTGTAGAGATGCAT
>NW_024609226.1:65000-90000 GCF_018296145.1 Oncorhynchus tshawytscha | reverse complement strand
GGTAGGAGAGCAGTGGTAGTAGGGTAGTGGTAGTAGGGCAGTGGTAGTAGGGCAGTGGTAGTAGAGCAGTGGTAGTAGAGCAGTGGTAGTAGGGTAGTGGTAGTAGAGCAGTGGTAGCAGGGCAGTGGTAGCAGGGCAGTGGTAGTAGGGTAGGAGAGCAGTGGTAGTAGGGTAGTGGTAGTAGGGCAGTGGTAGTAGGGCAGTGGTAGCAGAGCAGTGGTAGTAGAGCAGTGGTAGTAGAGCAGTGGTAGCAGAGCAGTGGTAGCAGGGCAGTGGTAGCAGGGCAGTGGTAGCAGGGCAGTGGTAGTAGGGCAGTGGTAGCAGGGCAGTGGTAGTAGAGCAGTGGTAGTAGAGCAGTGGTAGCAGAGCAGTGGTAGCAGGGCAGTGGTAGTAGGGCAGTGGTAGCAGGGCAGTGGTAGTAGAGCAGTGGTAGTAGAGCAGTGGTAGCAGGGCAGTGGTAGCAGGGCAGTGGTAGTAGAGCAGTGGTAGTAGAGCAGTGGTAGCAGGGCAGTGGTAGCAGGGCAGTGGTAGCAGGGCAGTGGTAGCAGAGCAGTGGTAGTAGTACTGCAGATCTGGACTTCTGGAGTGACCTACAATATACTGTACGCTGAATAAGAGAAAAACCAGAACAACAGCTTGAGAACGTCATTCCAGACTTTGTCCACTTCATCAAAGCCCAAAAAGCTGCATGACAATGCACACAGGATTCCATTTCAACCAATATTTTATAGTATCGAATTAACTGGATTTATCAATGTAAACACCCCCGATTAAACCAGGATATGACCTCATAACATCATCAAGTCTGGTCAGTGGTCAGCTATAAAAGGCCTTCGGATCAGGACACCACGATGGCCTGTTCTCTTTTAAAAGCAGCTTAACCAGTCGTAGTCATGTGGCTGATGGTGGATGAAACACCATGTAATTTGACCCAAATTAAAGCCCGTCTCATCCCAGGTCTGAGGTCTGCTAGCTGAGGCTAACTCTCTGCCACTCCTCTACAGAGAGAGAGCAAACAGAGACTACATAAAGAAGTGAACCATTAGTGGACCGTGATAAGCGTGGTCTCTGGGCTAAAAATAGGTATGGAGAGGACAGACACAGACCAGACCAGTAGACATGGCTTCAAATGCTAGTTGTTTTCTTGCCTGGTGCAATGGAACCAATGTGATACTTCATTAACCGTTGGTTTACCAGATAGGTTGATGGAGAACACACAGATAGGTTGATGGAGAACACACAGATGGGTTGATGGAGAACACGCAGATGGGATGATGGAGAACACGCAGATGGAATGATGGAGAACACGCAGATAGATTGATGGAGAACACAGATAGGTTGATGGAGAACACGCAGATGGGATGATGGAGAACACACAGATAGGTTGATGGAGAACACAGATAGGTTGATGGAGAACACGCAGATGGGTTGATGGAGAACACGCAGATAGGTTGATGGAGAACACAGATAGGTTGATGGAGAACACGCAGATAGGTTGATGGAGAACACAGATAGGTTGATGGAGAACACGCAGATGGGATGATGGAGAACACGCAGATGGGTTGATGGAGAACACGCAGATAGGTTGATGGAGAACACAGATAGGTTGATGGAGAACACGCAGATGGGATGATGGAGAACACACAGATAGGTTGATGGAGAACACAGATAGGTTGATGGAGAACACGCAGATGGGATGATGGAGAACACGCAGATGGGATGATGGAGAACACGCAGATGGGTTGATGGAGAACACGCAGATGGGTTGATGGAGAACACGCAGATGGGTTGATGGAGAACACGCAGATGGGTTGATGGAGAACACGCAGATGGGTTGATGGAGAACACGCAGATGGGTTGGTGGAGAACACGCAGATGGGTTGATGGAGAACACACACAGATGGGTTGATGGAGAACACGCAGATGGGTTGATGGAGAACACGCAGATGGGTTGATGGAGAACACGCAGATGGGTTGATGGAGAACACGCAGATGGGTTGATGGAGAACACGCAGATGGGTTGATGGAGAACACGCAGATGGGTTGATGGAGAACACGCAGATGGGTTGATGGAGAACACACAGATGGGTTGATGGAGAACACGCAGATGGGTTGATGGAGAACACACAGATGGGTTGATGGAGAACACACAGATGGGTTGATGGAGAACACACAAATAGGTTGATGGAGAACACACAGATGGGTTGATGGAGAACACACAGATGGGTTGATGGAGAACACACAGATGGGTTGATGGAGAACACACAGATGGGTTGATGGAGAACACACAGATGGGTTGATGGAGAACACACAGATGGGTTGATGGAGAACACACAGATGGGTTGATGGAGAACACACAGATAGGTTGATGGAGAACACACAGATAGGTTGATGGAGAACACACAGATAGGTTGATGGAGAACACAGAGATGGGTTGATGGAGAACACAGAGATGGGTTGATGGTGAACACACAGATGGGTTGATGGAGAACACAAAGATAGGTTGATGGAGAACACACACAGATAGGTTGATGGAGAACACACAGATAGGTTGATGGAGAACACACAGATAGGTTGATGGAGAACACACAGATAGGTTGATGGAGAACACACACAGATGGGTTGATGGAGAACACACAGATGGGTTGATGGAGAACACACAGATAGGTTGATGAGGAACACACACAGATGGGTTGATGGAGAACACACAGAAAAGTTGCCTGCACTCCCATGCCCCTCCCACCCTGCCTGCGCTCCCATGCCCCTCCCACCCTGCCTGCGCTCCCATGCCCCTCCCACCCTGCCTGCGCTCCCATGCCCCTCCCACCCTGCCTGCGCTCCCATCCCCTCCCTGGCAGGCCCAGTGTGTGTGTGTGTGTTTACCCAGGGCTGTAGAGGAAGTAAGCCACTGGACCAGCTCCCAGTTAGAGTTGAGCTGGCAAGCCTAGTTTCCTCTGCAGGGAACAATGCCCATGAACCACACAAGAGCAAAAACAAACACAACAGTCCATGACTGTTCTCTGAGACTGGGCCTGATGCATGCTGGGAGGCAGGGAGACACATGACTGTTCTCTGAGACTGGGCCTGATGCATGCTGGGAGGCAGGGAGACACATGACTGTTCTCTGAGACTGGGCCTGATGCATGCTGGGAGGCAGGGAGACACATGACTGTTCTCTGAGACTGGGCCTGATGCATGCTGGGAGGCAGGGAGACACATGGCTGTTACACCTCCTCCCCTGTGAACTGAGTAAGCTAAAATCCAGTTGTGGCTAACCTAACCAGACATAATGTAGGATACCCAGTTAGCACAGGGACACCTGTGACAGTGTTACAGAGCTGTGGCTAACCTAACCACTAATGACAGTCTCATGTATAATGCACCACCACAAGCCAGACATAATGTAGGATACCCAGTTAGCACAGGGACACCTGTGACAGTGTTACAGAGCTGTGGCTAACCTAACCAGACATAATGTAGGATACCCAGTTAGCACAGGGACACCTGTGACAGTGTTACAGAGCTGTGGCTAACCTAACCAGACATAATGTAGGATACCCAGTTAGCACAGGGACATAATGTAGGATACCCAGTTAGCACAGGGACACCAGACATAATGTAGGATACCCAGTTAGCACAGGGACACCAGACATAATGTAGGATACCCAGTTAGCACAGGGACACCAGACATAATGTAGGATACCCAGTTAGCACAGGGACACCAGACATAATGTAGGGTACCCAGTTAGCACAGGGACACCTGTGACAGTGTTACAGAGCTGTGACTAACCTAACCAGACATAATGTAGGATACCCAGTTAGCACAGGGACACCAGACATAATGTAGGCTGAAGCCCACAGATTAAAGGAAACGATACACATTAACGTTGCCACTCCACTTTCCAACCAATGGGCAAACTGGGAATGTGAAGAATTCAACCAATGGGCAAACTGGGAATGTGAAGAATTCAACCAATGGGCAAACTGGGAATGTGAAGAATTCAACCAATGGGCAAACTGGGAATGTGAAGAATTCAACCAATGGGCAAACTGGGAATGTGAAGAATTCAACCAATGGGCAAACTGGGAATGTGAAGAATTCAACCAATGGGCAAACTGGGAATGTGAAGAATTCAACCAATGGGCAAACTGGGAATGTGAAGAATTCAACCAATGGGCAAACTGGGAATGTGAAGAATTCAACCAATGGGCAAACTGGGAATGTGAAGAATTCAACCAATGGGCAAACTGGGAATGTGAAAGATTCAACCAATGGGCAAACTGGGAATGTGAAGAATTCAACCAATGGGCAAACTGGGAATGTGAAGAATTCAACCAATGGGCAAACTGGGAATGTGAAGAATTCAACCAATGGGCAAACTGGGAATGTGAAGAATTCAACCAATGGGCAAACTGGGAATGTGAAAGATTCATGAAACAGCTGAAACTGTTTTGAATCAGGTGAACCAGAGATGCTGGAACAGTTTTGAATCAGGTGAACCAGTGATGCTGGAACAGTTTTGAATCAGGTGAACCAGAGATGCTGGAACTGTTTTGAATCAGGTGAACCAGAGATGCTGAAACAGTTTTGAATCAGGTGAACCAGTGATGCTGGACCTGTTTTGAATCAGGTGAACCAGTGATGCTGAAACAGTTTTGAATCAGGTGAACCAGTGATGCTGGACCTGTTTTGAATCAGGTGAACCAGTGATGCTGGAACAGACTCCTCTGGGTCTGCAGGTCCTCAGGGATCTTCCTTCTGACGGAGTGATGTTATCATCCTTCATCCTGTCATCCCTCCGTCCCTCTTCCTTCATCCTGTCATCCCTCCATCTCCTCTTCCTTCATCCTGTCATCCCTCTTCCTTCATCCCTCCATCTCCTCTTCCTTCATCCCCCATCTCCTCTTCCTTCATCCCGTCATCCCTCCATCTCCTCTTCCTTCATCCCGTCATCCCCATACCTCTTCCTTCATCCCGTCATCCCTCCATCTCCTCTTCCTTCATCCCGTCATCCCTCTTCCTTCATCCCGTCATCCCTCCTCCTTCATCCCGTCATCCCTCCATCTCCTCTTCCTTCATCCCGTCATCCCTCTTCCTTCATCCCGTCATCCCTCCATCTCCTCTTCCTTCATCCCGTCATCCCTCTTACTTCATCCCGTCATCCCTCCATCCCTCTTCCTTCATCCTGTCATCCCTCCATCCCTCTTCCTTCATCCCGTCATCCCTCTTCCTTCATCCTGTCATCCCGTCATCCCTCTTCCTTCATCCCGTCATCCCTCTTCCTTCATCCTGTCATCCCTCTTCCTTCATCCCTCCATCCCTCTTCCTTCATCCCGTCATCCCTCTTCCTTCATCCCTCCATCCCTCTTCCTTCATCCCTTCATCCCTCTTCCTTCATCCTGTCATCCCTCTTCCTTCATCCCGTCATCCCTCCATCCCTCTTCCTTCATCCCTCCATCCCTCTTCCTTCATCCTGTCATCCCTCTTCCTTCATCCCGTCATCCCTCTTCCTTCATCCCGTCATCCATCCATCTCTCTTCCTTCATCCCGTCATCCCTCTTCCTTCATCCCGTCATCCCTCCATCCCTCTTCCTTCATCCCGTCATCCCTCCATCCCTCTTCCTTCATCCCTCCATCCCTCTTCCTTCATCCCGTCATCCCTCCATCCCTCTTCCTTCATCCCGTCATCCCTCTTCCTTCATCCCGTCATCCCTCCATCTCTCTTCCTTCATCCCGTCATCCCTCTTCCTTCATCCCGTCATCCCTCCATCCCTCTTCCTTCATCCTGTCATCCCTCCATCCCTCTTCCTTCATCCCTCCATCCCTCTTCCTTCATCCCTCCATCCCTCCTCCTTCATCCTGTCATCCCTCCATCTCATCTTCCTTCTTCCTGTCATCCCTCTTCCTTCCCCCTGTCATCCCTCCATCCCTCTTCCTTCTTCCTGTCATCCCTCTTCCTTCCCCCTGTCATCCCTCCATCCCTCATCCTTTCCTTCTGATTGATCACACCTAACGTCCTTATTATGAGAGACCTGCCTCAAGCTTCTTTCCCACTAGTTAAAGACAGCTTGGAGTGACGTTGACAGGATGTGTGTTTGACAGACGTCTGTAACTAACTCTGAAATAGATAATACTCACACGCCATTAGGACATGTGCACTGTCATGCCATTTTATAGACACTGTTGGGGAAAACAGAGACACGTGACAAAGCCAGTTGTATGTCCCTGCAGCAGTGACAGACAGCAGTGACCCACCTCATCGGGGTCTAATGAGTTAACAGGAAACACTGACTGAATACTCTGACACAGCCTGCCTGAGGTGGGTTTGACACTTCTACACACACACACCCACAGGTAAGGCAACCATCTCTATACCCGGAGGGATATTTACGCACCAGGAAGACAGACAACTAAGAGGAGTATTCAATAAAGATGGAAAATATACAGAAAATACACTATTTAAAATGTCCATCTGTTTTTCTCTCTGTCACACTAACCCAGAGACATAATAATGTAGCTTTTTGTTTTACTCCTTTTTAATTCAATGTAATAAAATCTTGAACAGGGAGGTCAGACGATGGGTGCCCGTCTGCCTCTGTTACGTTCTCTCTATGCCACTTCCTCCCTAATTATGTTCTCTCTAGTGGAACAACAAATACCTTAAACAGTCACTTATTTGTTCAGTGAGCCGAGCTGAACGGCTGTTATGTGAAGTCAGCATTTCATTCTCATGCCGTCTCTCCTTCTCTCTCTCTCCTTCTCTCCCTATGTCTCTCGCTATTTCGCTCTCTTTCTCCTCTCGCTCTCTCCTTCAGTCTTCTGCTCTCTCTCTCCCCTCCCCCTCTCCCACTCTCTCTCTCCCCCCTCCCACTCTCCCCCTCCCTCCCTCCCTCTCTCTCTCCCCTCCCACTACCCCCTCTCTCTCCCTCCCCTCCCTCTCTCTCCCACTCTCTCCCTCCCACCCCCCTCCCTCTCTCTCTCTCCCCTCCCACTACCCCCTCTCTCTCCCTCCCCTCCCTCTCTCTCCCACTCTCTCCCCTCCCTCCCCCTCCCTCTCTCCCCTCCCTCCCCCCTCTCTCTCCCCCTCTCTCTCTCTCCCCCCCTCTCTCCCCCTCCCTCTTCCCCCTCTCTCTCTCCCCCCCCCCCCTCCCCTCCCTCCCTCCTCTCCCTCCTCTCTCTCCCCTCCCACTCCCCCTCTCTCTCTCTCCCTCCCCCCCCCCTCCCTCTCCCCTATCTCTCTCCCCTCTCTTCCCCCTCTCTCTCTCCCCCTTCTCTCTCTCCCCTCCCCCTCTCTCTCTCCCTCCCCCCCCTCTCTCTCTCCCTCCCCCTCTCTCTCCCTCCCCCTCTCTCTCTCTCCCTCCCCCTCTCTCTCCCTCCCCCCTCTCTCTCTCCCTCTCCCTCCCCCTCTCTCTCCCTCCCCCTCTCTCTCCCCTCTCCCTCCCCCTATCTCTCTCCTCCCTCCCCCTCTCTCTCTCCCTCCCCTCCCACTCTCTCGCTCTGTTTTCCGCCTGGGTGGAGTAAATTGAATTCCACAGACTTCAGATAAATTCCAGTGTTCCATTTCTACTGTATAACAGACTCCTACATGATAATATTGTTCTCTGTATGAGCACACAGCCAACACAAGCCCCAGCTAGTATGATACTGTCTGTGTCTGTGTTGTAAAGCTCCTCCTGACTGCCTCCATTCAGGGTTTCCCCATAATACTACAGTAGATCTACAACACTAAGAAAAGAAAAAGACAGCTTGACAAACGTTCTGACCCTCTGACGTCTGGGGACGGTCGAAGAACCCTTTTAGGTTCTACAAACGTTCTGACCCTCTGACGTCTGGGGACGGTCGAAGAACCCTTTTAGGTTCTACAAACGTTCTGACCCTCTGACGTCTGGGGACGGTCGAAGAACCCTTTTAGGTTCTACAAACGTTCTGACCCACTGACGTCTGGGGACGGTCGAAGAACCCTTTTAGGTTCTACAAACGTTCTGACCCTCTGACGTCTGGGGACGGTCGAAGAACCCTTTTAGGTTCTACAAACGTTCTGACCCTCTGACGTCTGGGGACGGTCGAAGAACCCTTTTAGGTTCTACAAACGTTCTGACCCTCTGACGTCTGGGGACGGTCGAAGAACCCTTTTAGGTTCTACAAACGTTCTGACCCACTGACGTCTGGGGACGGTCGAAGAACCCTTTTAGGTTCTACAAACGTTCTGACCCTCTGACGTCTGGGGACGGTCGAAGAACCCTTTTAGGTTCTACAAACGTTCTGACCCTCTGACGTCTGGGGACAGTCGAAGAACCCTTTTAGGTTCTACAAACGTTCTGACCCTCTGACGTCTGGGGACGGTCGAAGAACCCTTTTAGGTTCTACAAACGTTCTGACCCACTGACGTCTGGGGACGGTCGAAGAACCCTTTTAGGTTCTACAAACGTTCTGACCCTCTGACGTCTGGGGACGGTCGAAGAACCCTTTTAGGTTCTACAAACGTTCTGACCCTCTGACGTCTGGGGACGGTCGAAGAACCCTTTTAGGTTCTACAAACGTTCTGACCCTCTGACGTCTGGGGACGGTCGAAGAACCCTTTTAGGTTCTACAAACGTTCTGACCCTCTGTCGTCTGGGGACGGTCGAAGAACCCTTTTAGGTTCTACAAACGTTCTGACCCTCTGACGTCTGGGGACGGTCGAAGAACCCTTTTAGGTTCTACAAACGTTCTGACCCTCTGACGTCTGGGGACGGTCGAAGAACCCTTTTAGGTTCTACAAACCACCTTTATTCCTAAGAGTATAGCTGAACGTCGGAGATGAAGAAATGATTGGTTGGGCCCGTGCCATCAAACACAATACAAGTAGTTGATGATGAATGAATCTCATGAGGAAACTAGTCACTAGACTGGAGCAATGAGCTGTGGAGGGAGAAAGAGTCAACTGCTGTCAGGTCCTGGGACTCAAACCCCTGCTTCTGTCTGTCTGTCTGTCTGTCAGGCCCTGGGACTCAAACCCCTGCTTCTGTCTGTCAGGCCCTGGGACTCAAACCCCTGCTTCTGTCTGTCAGTCTGTCTGTCTGTCAGGCCCTGGGACTCAAACCCCTGCTTCTGTCTGTCTGTCAGGCCCTGGGACTCAAACCCCTGCTTCTGTCTGTCAGGCCCTGGGACTCAAACCCTGTCAGTTGGCACTAGCAGCATCAAATCTAGAACAATAGAACCTAGAACAATATAATCTAGAACAATATAATCTAGAACAGTATAATCTAGAACAATAGAATTCTAGAACAATAGAATTCTAGAACAATAGAATTCAGGCAGCCGATGGAGTTGAATTTACCCTTCAATCACAGGGCTCAGTGACCACCTCAGCAGTCTACAGCCAGCTCACTACCACTATACGGCTATCTAGTAGGATCAATGATGGTAGGACTACACACACACACACACACACACACACACACACACACACACACACACACACACACACACACACACACACACACACACACACACACACACACACACACACACACACACGTCTCTAGAAACATAATATGTCTCTCTCATAGCATATTTACACCTGTAGTAAAACAAAACCAGTGGCTGCCAAACGAAACCAGTAGCTTGCCAAACGAAACCAGTAGCTTGCCAAACGAAACCAGTAGCTTGCCAAACGAAACCAGTAGCTTGCCAAACGAAACCAGTAGCTTGCCAAACGAAACCAGTAGCTTGCCAAACGCAACCAGTAGCTTGCCAAACGCAACCAGTAGCTTGCCAAACGCAACCAGTAGCTTGCCAAACGAAACCAGTAGCTTGCCAAATGAGACCAGTAGCTTGCCAAATGAAACCAGTAGCTTGCCAAATGAAACCAGTAGCTTGCCAAATGAAACCAGTAGCTTGCCCCTTCTTAATATCTCTCCAGTGTCTATTCCCTATACCTATTCCCCCTCCTTAATAACTCTCCAGTGTCTATTCCCTATACCTATTCCCCCTCCTTAATAACTCTCCAGTGTCTATTCCCTATACCTATTCCCCCTCCTTAATAACTCTCCAGTGTCTATTCCCTATACTTATTCCCCCTCCTTAATAACTCTCCAGTGTCTATTCCCTATACTTATTCCCCCTCCTTAATAACTCTCCAGTCTATTCCCTATACTTATTCCCCCTCCTTAATAACTCTCCAGTGTCTATTCCCTATACTTATTCCCCCTCCTTAATAACTCTCAGTGTCTATTCCCTATACTTATTCCCCCTCCTTAATAACTCTCCAGTCTATTCCCTATACCTATTCCCCCTCCTTAATAACTCTCCAGAGTCTATTCCCTATACCTATTCCCCCTCCTTAATAACTCTCCAGAGTCTATTCCCTATACTTATTCCCCCTCCTTAATAACTCTCCAGAGTCTATCCCTATACCTAATTCCCCTCCTTAATATCTCTCCAGTGTCTATTCCCCATACCTATTCCCCCTCCTTAATAACTCTCCAGTGTCTATTCCCTATACCTATTCCCCCTCCTTAATAACTCTCCAGTGTCTATTCCCTATACCTATTCCCCCTCCTTAATAACTCTCCAGTGTCTATTCCCTATACTTATTCCCCCTCCTTAATAACTCTCCAGTGTCTATTCCCTATACTTATTCCCCCTCCTTAATAACTCTCCAGTCTATTCCCTATACTTATTCCCCCTCCTTAATAACTCTCCAGTGTCTATTCCCTATACTTATTCCCCCTCCTTAATAACTCTCCAGTGTCTATTCCCTATACTTATTCCCCCTCCTTAATAACTCTCCAGAGTCTATTCCCTATACTTATTCCCCCTCCTTAATCTCTCCAGAGTCTATTCCCTATACCTATTCTCCCTCCTTAATAACTCTCCAGAGTCTATTCCCTATACCTATTCTCCCTCCTTAATAACTCTCCAGAGTCTATTCCCTATACCTATTCCCCCTCCTTAATAACTCTCCAGAGTCTATTCCCTATACTTATTCCCCTCCTTAATAACTCTCCAGAGTCTATTCCCTATACTTATTCCCCTCCTTAATAACTCTCCAGAGTCTATTCCCTATACTTATTCCCCCTCCTTAATAACTCTCCAGAGTCTATTCCCTATACTTATTCCCCCTCCTTAATAACTCTCTAGAGTCTATCCCCTATACCTAATTCCCCCTCCTTAATATCTCTCCAGTGTCTATTCCCCCTCCTTAATAACTCTCCAGAGTCTAATCCCCCCAAAGATTTACAGAAGACATTTCAGATAACTATCCTCAGTGCTCAGTCCCATTAAACACAGAAAATGACAACATGCATTTCTAATGTGCCCATGGAAATGAATGATTAAATGGACTGAAGATTTACTGCACTCTTGACAAACATTTAATTGGAGAAAACCCATTTTCCTCATGCTACATATACAAAACTGGTGTGAGAGTAACAAACGCCCAACATTGATCTCAACAAAATCATACGGTCAGACTTCTTTGCCCATTACTCACAGTGGAGTGAAAGATGCCCCCTGGGCTGTGGGAGGAATGTAAGGAAAGTCTCCTAGGATTGTATCACTGTTCAGGCCACTGATGTTCCTTTCCACAACACAAAGCCATAGCTATGAGTGAAGGGTAGCAGAGGGAAGAGAGGAGAGCAGAGAGAGAGAGGAGAGCAGAGGGAAGAGAGAGAGGAGAGCAGAGAGAGATAGAGAGAGAGGAGAGCAGAGAGAGAGAGAGAGAGAGAGGAGAGAGCGAGAGAGAGAGAGAGAGAGAGCAGAGAGAGAGAGAGAGAGAGAGAGAGAGCGAGAGAGAGGAGAGCAGAGAGAGAACGCTAAAGGATAGGACCATTCAGAAGAGAACATATCAGAGGTTATCTGTGTGACTTACCAAGACTCTGTTCTCCACCTTGTCTCCTTTGATCTCTAGTTTGACTCTCTTCTTCACCGAGAGCTTCATCTTCCTCCCCACTGCATCCTTCACACTCTCTACAGGAGAGGAGAGGAAGAGGAGAGGAGCAGGGGGGAGAGGAGAGGAGAGGAAAGGAGAGGAGAAGAGAAGAGTGTTAGGTTTACATGAATAAGCAGCTGAGCACCCAGGACATAACATTTTGAATGTATTCACTTGATTAAATTAACTTGATTAAATCGTTAGGCCAACTTTCCAAAGCTACGCAATGAAATATAAGTGAGCTTGCACTTGATAGCAGGACTGATTTCCCAACAGGAAAGGATTTCCAGTCTGCTTTCATTAAAAAAAGAAAACATTTCAACCAAAAATAAAAAAACGAATTAAATCCATAATTCACACAAACCACAGTGGAAGAAAGTCATGTTTTAAAAAGGTCTAAATAATGATGTTTTATTAGCTTTGAACCCCAGCCTGCCTGGCGGAGATTTAAACCTTGTCACCAGTCATATTTACTTCAGCTTCTGCTGTTCAAATTGATTCTTCACACCCTGGAAGCTCATCCAATGAGAATTGGCTTTTGAGGAACTGGGTCATCTCTCTCTCTCTCTCTGCCTCTCTCTCTCTCTCTCTCTGTCTGTCTCTCTATATATATATACAGTGGGGCAAAAATTATTTAGTCAGCCACCAATTGTGCAAGTTCTCCCACTTAAAAAGATGAGAGAGGCCTGTAATTTTCATCATAGGTACACTTCAACTATGACAGACAAAATGAGGGGGAAAAATCCAGAAAATCACATTGTAGGATTTTTTATGAATTTATTTGCAAATTATGGTGTAAAATAAGTATTCACAAGTATTCACCTGTATAAAAGACACCTGTCCACACACTCAATCAAACAGACTACCACCTCTCCACAATGGCCAAGACCAGAGAGCTGTGTAAGGACATCAGGGATACAATTGTAGACCTGCACAAGGCTGGGATGAGCTACAGGACAATAGGCAAGCAGCTTGGTGAGAAGGCAACAACTGTTGGTGCAATTATTCGAAAATGGAAGAAGTTCAAGATGACGGTCAATCACCCTCGGTCTGGGGCTCCATGCAAGATCTCACCTTGTGGGGCATCAATGATCATGAGGAAGGTGAGGGATCAGACCAGAACTACACGGCAGGACCTGGTCAATGACCTGAAGAGAGCTGGGACCACAGTCTCAAAGAAAATCATTGGTAACACACTACGCCGTCATGGATTAAAATCCTGCAGCGCACGCAAGGTCCCCCTGCTCAAGCCAGCGCATGTCCAGGCCCGTCTGAAGTTTGCCAATGACCATCTGGATGATCCAGAGGAGGAATGGGAGAAGGTCATGTGGTCTGATGAGACAGAGCTTTTTGGACTAAAGTCCACTCGCCGTGTTTGGAGGAAGAAGAACGATGAGTACAACCCCAAGAACACCATCCCAACCGTGAAGCATGGAGGTGGAAACATCATTCTTTGGGTATGATTTTCTGCAAAGGGGACAGGACGACTGCACCATATTGAGGCGAGGATGGATGGGGCCATGTATCGCGAGACCTTGGCCAACAACCTCCTTCCCTCAGTAAGAGCATTGAAGATGGGTCGTGGCTGGGTCTTCCAGCAGGACAACGACCCAAAACACACAGCCATGGCAACTAACGAGTGGCTCCGTAAGAAGCATCTCAAGGTCCTGGAGTGGCCTAGCAGGTCTCCAGACCTGAACCCAATAGAAAATCTTTGGAGGGAGCTGAAAGTCCGTATTGCCCAGCGACAGCCCAAAACCTGAAGGATCTGGAGAAGGTCTGTATGGAGGAGTAAGCCAAAATCCCTGCTGCAGTGTGTGCAATCCTGGTCAAGAACTACAGGAAACGTATGATCTCTGTAATTGTAAACAAAGGTTTCTGTACCAAATATTAAGTTCTGCTTTTCTGATGTATCAAATATGTATATGGGTTGCATATAATCTGAGTCAGCATACCATTACCTAAGTATCTGACTGAGCGGTGGTAGGCAGAAGCAGGCGCGTAAACATTCATTCAAACAGCACTTTCCTGCGTTTTGCCAGCAGCTCTTCGTTGTGCGTCAAGCATTGCGCTGTTTATGACTTCAAGCCTATCAACTCCCGAGATGAGGCTCGTGTAACCAAAGTGAAATGGCTGGCTAGTTAGCACGCGCTAATTGTCGTTGTGTTGCTGGTTCGAGCCCAGGGAGGAGCGAGGAGAGGGGCGGAAGCTATACTGTTACACTGGCAATACTAAAGTGCCTATAAGAACATCCAATAGTCAAAGATTAATGAAATACAAATGGTATAGAGGGAAATAGTGCTATAAATACTATATTAACTACAACCTAAAACTTCTTACCTGGGAATATTGAAGACTCATGTTAAAAGGAACCACCAGCTTTCATATGTTCTCATGTTCTGAGCAAGGAACTGAAACATTAGCTTTCTTACACGGCACATATTGCACTTTTACGTTCTTCTCCAACACTTTGTTTTTGCATTATTTAAACCAAATTGAACATGTTTCATTATTTACTTGAGGCTAAATTGATTTTATTGATCTATTATATTAAGTTAAAATAAGTGTTCATTCAGTGTTGTTGTAATTGTCATTATTACAAATACAAGTTTTTTCTTAAATCGGCCGATTAATTGGCATCGGCTTTTTTGGTCCTCCAATAATTGGTATCGGCGTTGAAAAATCATAATCGGTCGACCTCTACTCATGATGCCATCTACTTTGTGAAGTGCACCAGTTTCTCCTGCAGCAAAGCACCCCCACAACATGATGTTGCCACCCCCGTGCTTCACGGTTGGGATGGTGTTCTTCGGCTTGCAAGCCGCCCCTTTATCGTCCAAACATAACGATGGTCTGTATGGCCAAATAGTTATATTTTTATTTCATCAGACCAGAGGACATTTCTCCAAAATGTACGATCTTTGTCCCCATGTGCAGTTGCTAACCGTAGTCTGGCTTTTTTATGGCGGTTTTGGAGCAGTGGCTTCTTCCTTGCTGAGCGGCCTTTCAGGTTGTGTTGATAAAGGACTCGTTTTACTGTGGATATAGATCCTTTGGTACCTGTTTCCTCCAGCATCTTCACAAGGTCCTTTGCTGTTGTTCTGGGATTGATTTGCACTTTTCGCACCAAAGTACGTTCATCTCTAGGAGACAGAATGCGTCTCCTTCCTGAGCAGTATGATGGCTGCGTGGTCCCATGGTGTTTATACTATTGTTTGTACAGATGAACGTGGTACCTTCAGGCATTTGGAAATTGCTCCCAAGGATGAACCAGACTGTGGAGGTCTACAATTTTTTTTCTGAGGTCTTGGCTGATTTCTTTTGATTTTCCCATGATGTCAAGCAAAGAGGCACTGAGTTTGAAGGTAGGCCTTGAAATACATCCACAGGTACACCTCCAAAAGCCTCAAATGAGGTCAATTAGCCTATCAGAAGCTTCTCTCTCTCTCTCTCTCTCTCTCTCTCTCTTTTCACTCTCTCTTTCACTCACTCTCTCTTTTCACTCTCTCTGTGGCTCTCTCTCTGTGGCTCTCTCTCTGTGGCTCTCTCTCTGTGCTCTCTCTCTGTGGCTCTCTCTCTGTGGCTCTCTCTGTGGCTCTCTCTGTGGCTCTCTCTCTGTAGCTCTCTCTCTGTCGCTCTCTCTGTCGCTCTCTCTCTGTCGCTCTCTCTCTGTCGCTCTCTCTGTCTCTTTCTCTCTCTCTGTCTCTCTCGGTAGCTTTCGCTCTGTCTCTCTCTCTCTCTCTCCCCCCAATTCAAGGGCTTTATTGGCATGGGAAACATATGTTAACATTGCCAAAGGAAGTGAAATAGATAATAAACAAAAGCGAAATAAACTCTCTCTCTTTGTCTCTCTCGCTCTCTGTCTCTCTCTCTCTCTTTCACTCTCTCTGTAGCTCTCGTCTGTCTCTCTCTGTTTCTCTCTGTAGCTTTCGCTCTGTCTCTCTCTCTCTCTCTTTCTCTCTGTTGCTTTCGCTCTGTCTCTACCCCCTCTCTTCACACTGTACTCCTAATTCTGGAGTCTGGTCTGTATGGGGGAGTTTGGTATAACTGTTCTGGCTGTGACTGTGTGACTGCTCGAACATTAGCTAACCCCTTCACTGTGACTGGGCCTGGGTCAAACCCTCTCTGGGAACACAGGTGTTGTTCTGTTGTTGTAACAATCAATTAGGAGCCATGATCTGTAAACTTCCTAAGATGTGACCCTTTCACCCTGGTGCTTGGCCTTGTGCCAGCTGGTGATAAGCTGACAAGCCTCGGAGTCGTCAGACAAAGAGAAAGTTGCTCAGGCAAATCAGTGTTCTCCTCTCGCTGTTGCTCTTTCACTTGCTCTCTCTCTCACCCCCCCCTCTCTCTCTCACCCTCCCTCCCTCTCACACACAGACACACACACACACACACACACACAATCCAGGTGAGGGCTATGAGAGCATCCTCTTGGTTGTGTGTGTCTGTGCGTGTATGTGAGAGAGAGAACAGAACAATGAGCATCACTCAGACAATGCAGCTACTTTCTCTTCCTGGTGTGTTCTGACAGAGAATTATCATGCTGACTGTTCTGTGCTGACTGACTGCTCCATGCTGACTGCTCCATGCTGGCTGACTGCTTCATGCTGGCTGCTCCGTGCTGACTAACTGCTCCGTGCTGACTGACTGCTCCGTGCTGACTGACTGCTCCGTGCTGACTGACTGCTCCGTGCTGACTGACTGCTCTGTGCTGACTGACTGCTCCGTGCTGACTGACTGCTCCGTGCTGACTGACTGCTCCGTGCTAACTGCTCCGTGCTGACTGACTGCTCCGTGCTGACTGCTCCATGCTGACTGACTGCTGACTGCTTCATGCTGGCTGACTGCTCCGTGCTGGCTGACTGCTCCATGCTGACTTACTGCTCCGTGTTGACTGCTCTGTGCTGACTGACTGCTCCGTGCTGACTGACTGCTGACTGCTTCATGCTGGCCGCATGCTTCATGCTGGCTGACTGCTCCGTGCTGGCTGACTGCTCCATGCTGGCTGACTGCTCCGTGTTGACTGCTCTGTGCTGACTGACTGCTCCATGCTGACTGACTGCTCTGTGCTGACTGACTGCTCCGTGTTGACTGCTCCGTACTGACTAACTGCTCCGTGCTGACTGACTGCTCCGTGCTGACTGGCTGCTCCGTGCTGACTGACTGCTCCGTGCTGACTGACTGCTCCGTGCTGACTGGCTGCTCCGTGCTGACTGGCTGCTCCGTGCTGACTGGCTGCTCCGTGCTGACTGACTGCTCCGTGCTGACTGACTGTTCCGTGCTGACTGCACCTTGCTGACTGCACCTTGCGACTGACTGCTCCGTGCTGACTTCTCCGTGCTGACTGCTCCGTGCTGACTGCTCCGTGCTGGCTGACTGCTCCGTGCTGACTGACTGCTCCGTGCTGACTGACTGCTCCGTGCTGACTGACTTCTCCGTGCTAACTGCTCCGTGCTGACTGCTCCGTGCTGACTGACTGCTCCGTGCTGACTGACTGCTCCATGCTGCTCTGTGTTACAACAGCTCCTAGAAGAAATGAGATCCTCATTCTACCGTCACTCCCCTGTTCTGTTCTATTGCCGTTGACTGTGATGTCACAACACATGATGTTATGTCAGCCCTCATTCTCTCAGTCACACCATCACAATGCATGATTGTTCTTATGGGAGAACTGGCCCCAATACTGTTCTGCTTTTACAACTGCTTGTGTTACTGTGGTGCTTCCAAACAGAACTCCATCATGAGGACAGGGTGTGAGTTTATCAGGAGCTGTCGATCAACCTCAATGATACTGGAATCTAGAATCGTCTAACGTCAACTACACACGTCTGGTGTCATATCGGGAGGGTAAAAGTCACCAAGCCGAATCCTATCATATCACTGTGAAACAGAGAGGTCTTTATCCACGGTTTGGTGTAATCTGGTGTCCTTACATGCAACTAAACTAGTAACTTGAGTCAGGATTCCTTTCAATACAATTCAATCAATTATTTATTTACGTTGTAGTCCTACATTGTTTAGATGTTTACCGGAGAGCCAAGTCCAGGTCCAAGAGGCTTCTAAACAGCTTCTACCGTCAAGCCATAAGACTCCTGAACAGCCAATCAAATGGCTACCCAGACTATTTGCATTGACCCCCCCCCCTCCCCCAATTGTTACTCTGCTGCTATTCTCTGTTTATCATCTATGCATAGTCACTTTAACTATACATTCATGTACATATTACCTCAATGACCTCGACTAACCGGTGACCCCACTCTTTAATTATTTGTTATTTTTCTATCTTTTCATTTGTATTTTTGTATTATTTATTTATGTTTTACTTCAGTTTATTTTAGTGAATACTTTCTTATCACGTATTTTTCTTGAATCTGCATTGTTGGTTAAGGGCTTGTCAGTCAGCATGTCACTGTAAGGTCTACTACACCTGTTGTATTCAGCATTTCACTGTAAGGTCTACTACACCTGTTGTATTCAGCATTTCACTGTAAGGTCTACTACACCTGTTGTATTCAGCATTTCACTGTAAGGTCTACTACACCTGTTGTATCCAGCATTTCACTGTAAGGTCTACTACACCTGTTGTATTCAGCATTTCCCTGTAAGGTCTACTACACCTGTTGTATTCAGCATTTCACTGTAAGGTCTACCTACACCTGTTGTATTCAGCATTTCACTGTAAGGTCTACCTACACCTGTTGTATTCAGCATTTCACTGTAAGGTCTACTACACCTGTTGTATTCAGCATTTCACTGTAAGGTCTACTACACCTGTTGTATTCAGCATTTCACTGTAAGGTCTACTACACCTGTTGTATTCAGCATTTCACTGTAAGGTCTACTACACCTGTTGTATTCAGCATTTCACTGTAAGGTCTACTACACCTGTTGTATTCAGCATTTCACTGTAAGGTCTACTACACCTGTTGTATTCAGCATTTCACTGTAAGGTCTACCTACACCTGTTGTATTCAGCATTTCACTGTAAGGTCTACCTACACCTGTTGTATTCAGCATTTCACTGTAAGGTCTACCTACACCTGTTGTATTCAGCATTTCACTGTAAGGTCTACCTACACCTGTTGTATTCAGCATTTCACTGTAAGGTCTACTACACCTGTTGTATTCAGCATTTCACTGTAAGGTCTACTACACCTGTTGTATTCAGCATTTCACTGTAAGGTCTACTACACCTGTTGTATTCAGCATTTCACTGTAAGGTCTACTACACCTGTTGTATTCAGCATTTCACTGTAAGGTCTACTACACCTGTTCTATTCAGCATTTCACTGTAAGGTCTACTACACCTGTTGTATTCAGCATTTCACTGTAAGGTCTACTACACCTGTTGTATTCAGCATTTCACTGTAAGGTCTACTACACCTGTTGTATTCAGCATTTCACTGTAAGGTCTACTACACCTGTTGTATTCAGCATTTCACTGTAAGGTCTACTACACCTGTTGTATTCAGCACATGTGACAAATAACATTTGGATTTAATTATTGAACACTGTTATGCCTATAGGGTCACAGCTAGGTAATGACCTTTTAGTTACAGTGTAACTCCTCTGGTATGGCATAAAGGCCAATTAACACACACCATGCTTTAGGACTACACTGTATAGCATGAAGGCCAATGAACACACACCATGCTTTAGGACTACACTGTATAGCATGAAGGCCAATGAACACACACCATGCTTTAGGACTACACTGTATAGCATGAAGGCCAATGAACACACACCATGCTTTAGGACTACACTGTATAGCATGAAGGCCAATGAACACACACCATGCTTTAGGACTACACTGTATAGCATGAAGGCCAATGAACACACACCATGCTTTAGGACTACACTGTATAGCATGAAGGCCAATGAACACACACCATGCTTTAGGACTACACTGTATAGCATGAAGGCCAATGAACACACACCATGCTTTAGGACTACACTGTATAGCATGAAGGCCAATGAACACACACCATGCTTTAGGACTACACTGTATAGCATGAAGGCCAATGAACACACACCATGCTTTAGGACTACACTGTATAGCATGAAGGCCAATGAACACACACCATGCTTTAGGACTACACTGTATAGCATGAAGGCCAATGAACACACACCATGCTTTAGGACTACACTGTATAGCATGAAGGCCAATGAACACACACCATGCTTTAGGACTACACGGTATAATGAGTTGTCCTTTACATCAACTCCTCTACATCCAGCAGGTGCGGGTCCATCGGATCTCGTGGGGACTAATAACATAGACACACACGTGGACCATGAGGTTTGAACGAGATGAGTTACCTGACTGATGTTACACGTAGGTGACATTAGCTCAGATATTCTACGTTTTACAAGGTGATTACCAGAGAGAAACACCAAAAACACCTACAAAGACCGTCTGAAGCTACACTCCGCCATGCCTGAGGTTTCCAAACGGTTATAGATGTACTCACGGGTTTAATAATACTGTAGCCCAATACAACGGGACAATGATTTACTGGGATAAAGACACGATTTAAAAAGGGATGAAAGACAATCTCACTGAGACTACACTGGGATGTCTCTCTATCTAAACCATTTTTCTGCTATTGTACGATTTTATGTCGCTAAATCCAGCCAGTCTGGATAAATGTTAAATGATAGTCTAAACAATGGAATTCGCCGAATACAGCGTTTCTCTGTTGGATGGTTATTACTGAAATATCAGTAACTACATTTTGCCACACAGTAAAATCCCGCATCATTACAAGCCCGTGGGTTTCCCTGGATCACAATAAGACACAGCGGGTTGCCTTTACTAGCGGTTAGTAGCTACGGTAACAAACCGGTGTTCACATGTCTTACCCAGCAGTTCTTTGGGGACCTCTGATACTTCCTCGCTCATTTTTGCAGTCTTGGTTCGACGATTATATCCAACGGAAAACACAAAAATACTGTGTGTCAATAATTCAAATAATAAAATAACGGGTGGATACAACAGTCAGAGAGTCCTGCTCGCGAAGTGTCAGGTGCCGCTCCGAACGCCCGGTTACATGTTTCCCTCCCGCGTTTTCGGTAAGATGTATCCACATTTGCCTAGGCGCATATCCCTCCGTTTCCTGTCCGCTTCTAAAACTCAGGATAGGAAAATCGTACATTTAAAAATAACAGATTTCCTCAGAGAATCCGCTGATTAACGGCTAGTAGATGACACCATCAGGGCTCACCTCGCGAGAATGAACCGCCACCGGAAGAATCACACACCCTCACACAGAGCCCTCGTAGTACGTTACAGACCGTGATGCGCCAGCCCCTCCTCTCCTGCGACGCCCGGGCCGTCGTGGCTGGCTGGCTGTAGACGGGTCAAGGAGCGCAGCAGCAGCGAGGAGAAGGGGACATCTGCTGGCGCTGTGTGAAGCTACATGCTGTACTGTGTATTAATGCTGTATTATAAGGTTGAAGTGCCTTGCTCAAGGGCACATTGACAGATTTTTGTCCACATATTTGGCTCGGGGATTCGAACCAGTGACCTTTCAGTTCCTGGCCCAACACTCTTAAGCACAAGGCTACCTGCTTTACATTACCTGCTATAGGAATAAAGGGGTAAAAAGTGGAGTGGAAGGTTGGCCTAGAGATGATGATGATGAGGAAGAGGAGGAGGAGGAATTTGATGATTGTGAAGATGATGGAGATGAATGTGATGAAGTTGATGGGGAGGAAAAAATAATGATGATGTTGATGGGGGAGGTAATGTTGATGTTGATGGGGAAGGTAATGTTGATGGGGAAGGTAATGTTGATGGGGAGGTAATGTCGATGTTGATGGGGAGGTAATGTCGATGTTGATGGGGAAGGTAATGTTGATGTTGATGGGGAAGGTAATGTTGATGTTGATGGGGAAGGTAATGTTGGTGTTGATGGGGAAGGTAATGTTGATGGGGAAGGTAATGTTGGTGTTGATGGGGAAGGTAATGTTGATGGGGAGGGTAATGTTGATGGGGAAGGTCATGTTGATGTTGATGGGGAAGGTAATGTTGATGTTGATGAGGAAGGTAATGTTGATGTTGATGGGGAAGGTAATGTTGATGGGGAAGGTCATGTTGATGTTGATGGGGAAGGTAATGTTGATGGGGAAGGTCATGTTGATGATGATGGGGAAGGTAATGTTGATGGGGAAGGTAATGTTGATGTTGATGGGGAGGGTAATGTCGATGTTGATGGGGAAGGTAATGTTGGTGTTGATGGGGAGGGTGATGTTGATGGGGAAGGTAATGTTGATGTTGATGGGGAAGGTAATGTTGATGTTTGTGGGGAAGGTAATGTTGATGGGGAAGGCAATGTTGATGTTGATGGGGAAGGTAATGTTGATGTTGATGGGGAAGGTAATGTTGATGGGGAAGGTCATGTTGGTGTTGATGGGGAAGGTCATGTTGATGATGATGGGGAAGGTAATGTTGATGGGGAAGGTGATGTTGATGTTGATGGGGAATGGTAATGTCGATGTTGATGGGGAAGGTAATGTTGGTGTTGATGGGGAAGGTAATGTTGATGTTGATGGGGAAGGTAATGTTGATGTTGATGGGGAAGGTAATGTTGATGTTTGTGGGGAAGGTAATGTTGATGGGGAAGTAAATGTTGATGTTGATGGGGAAGGTAATGTCAATGTTGATGGGGGAAGGTAATGTTGACGGGGAAGGTAATGTTGATGTTAATGGGAAAGGTAATGTTGATGGGGAAGGTAATGTTGATGATGGTGGGGAAGGTAATGTTGATGGGGAAGGTAATGTTGATGGGGAAGGTAATGTTGGTGGGGAAGGTAATGTTGATGATGGTGGGGAAGGTAATGTTGATGACGATGGTAATGAAGAGGAGGATATTGAGGAAGAAACGGAGGAGGAGGATCATGAAGAGAATGATTATGAAGCTGATTGGGATGAGGAAGAGGAGGAGGAAGATGATTGTGGTGGAGGAGGTCCGAGGAAGAGGAGGAGGAAGATGATTGTGGTGGTGGAGGAGGAGGGGAGGAAGAGGATGGTGGTGGTGGATGAGGAGGGAGGAAGAGGAAGAGGATTGTGATGGAGAGGGGGAGGAAGAGGATGGTGGTGGTGGAGGAGGGGGGAGGAAGAGGATTGTGATGGAGGAGGAGAGGGGGAGGAGGAGGAAGAGGATGGTGGTGGTGGAGGAGGGGGAGGAAGAGGAGGAGGAAGAAGATGGGGTGGTGGAGGAGGAAGAGGATGGTGGTGGTGGAGATGGGGGGAGGAAGATGAGGAGGAAGAGGATGATGGTGGTTGATGAGGAAGAGGAGGAGGATGGGGGTGGTGGAGGAGGTGGAAGAGGATGGTGGTGTTGGATGAGGAGGAGGAAGATGGTGGTGGAGGAGGAGGAATACGATGTTGGTGGTGGAGGAGGAAGAGGATAGTGGTGGTGGAGATGGGGGAGGAGGGGATGAGGAGGCAGAGGTGATATTGAGGATCAATGTTTCTATGTTTCTACTCAGATGAATCAGTCCTGAGCCATTGAAACCTCACATAAAGTGTCGAGGCAGTTTGCACAGAGACCATGAACACATACTTCGACTACTGACAGTCTGGGCTGCTTTTCTCCATTAGGACTTTGTGATCAAATCAAATCAAATCGATTTATATAGCCCTTCGTACATCAGCTGATATCTCAAAGTGCTATACAGAAACCCAGCCTAAAACCCCAAACAGCAAGCAATGCAGGTGTAGAAGCACGTTGGCTAGGAAAAACTCCCTAGAAAAGCCAAAACCTAGGAAGAAACATCGAGAGGAACCAGGCTATGTGGGGTGGCCAGTCCTCTTCTGGCTGTGCCAGGTGGAGATTATAACAGAACATGGCCAAGATGTTCAAATGTTCATAAATGACCAGCATGGTCCAATAATAATAAGGCAGAACAGTTGAAACTGGAGCAGCAGCACGGCCAGGTGGACTGGGGACAGCAAGGAGTCATCATGTCAGGCAGTCCTGAGGCATGGTCCTAGGGCTCAGGTCCTACGAGAGAGAGAAAGAAAGAGAGAAATAGAGAATTAGAGAGAGCACACTTAAATTCACACAGGACACCGAATAGGACAGGAGAAGTACTCCAGATATAACAAACTACTGCAGCATAAATACTGGAGGCTGAGACAGGAGGGGTCAGGAGACACTGTGGCCCCATCCGAGGACACCCCCGGACAGGGCCAAACAGGAAGGATATAACCCCACCCACTTTGCCAAAGCACAGCCCACCCACACCACTAAATGGATATCATAAACCACCAACTGACCATCCTGAGACGAGGCTGAGTATAGCCCACAAAGATCTCCGCCACGGCACAACCCAAGAGGGGGGCGCCAACCCAGACAGGATGATCACATCAGTGACTCAACCCACTCAGGTGACGCAACCCTCCCAGGGACGCAGTGATGCAGTGAGCAGGATGGAGCATAAAGTTCATCACAACCCATCACCTTGACTTCAATCTTAAATCACTGAGTCGTTACCACAGGACAGGAGTCCAGTCAGCACGTCCTGTTTACGTTGTTTTTAATATGGATTCACCCTAATCTCGTTTACCAGACACTTCCTCCTATTGCTATCCGCAATTAGTCTTGTGATGAGGTTAGATTTACCCTAAAGTGTTGACCCTGTCTGGTCAAGAAAATAAATGGGAAATTATAACAAATGATGACTTAATCCTGCCAATAGATGGCAGTAATGTGACAGGTTTTGATCAGGAGTCCAACATCATCCAACAAACATCTTTGTACTGAGCAGATTTTTTACAATAGGCAAGTCAGTCAAAGAACAAATTCGTATTTACAATGTTTTGGCCCCCTACCCCGGGCCAAACCCCGGACGACGCTGGGCCAATTGTACCCAGCATCATCCGGGATGAGGAACGGTTCCTTATTCTTGAGTGGTGAGATTCTCTTGTTCATTTGAAACTAGTGAGAAGGGAGCTATTTGGTGTCTTTCTCCAAGACGTACCATTTCGGTTACAGTACATTAGTTGTGTTGACAGCAGGGTTCAACTTACAGGTGGGTTGGGGGGGGGGGGGTACTGGGAACACCCATAACAAATC
>NW_024609226.1:0-60000 GCF_018296145.1 Oncorhynchus tshawytscha | reverse complement strand
CAGTATGAAGGGAGAACCACTGTGTGAGGTATTAGATAAGACAACGACAGTATGAAGGGAGAACCACTGTGTGAGGTATTAGATGACAGTGTGAAGGAGAACCACTGTGTGAGGTATTAGATAAGAAGACAACAACAGTATGAAGGGAGAACCACTGTGTGAGGTATTAGATAAGACAACGACAGTATGAAGGGAGAACCACTCTGTGAGGTATTAGATGACAGTGTGAAGGGAGAACCACTGTGTGAGGTATTAGATAAGAAGACAACAACAGTATGAAGGGAGAACCACTGTGTGAGGTATTAGATAAGACAACGACAGTATGAAGGGATAACCACTGTGTGAGGTATTAGATAAGAAGACAATGACAGTGTGAAGGTGGTGTCATGGCTTTAGTAGGAACAAGGACCATCTCGTTCCCTGAGGACTGACAGTAATGTTTCATTATTTGACCAGGACAAAGCAGACACATTGTACAACCATAACTGACCAGTATTTTGGAACAGTGAACACACAGGCATACAGCACAGTGGTTTACAGTAGTATATTCATGATCACTGTAGGCTGTATGGTACTGTATCCAATCTGTGAGTTATTCAGATTGAGAAACCTCTTCTACATCACAGTGAGGCGATGAGGTCACCCCGTTTCTAACCGAGTTACACTCAGAGGCTTCCTGTAACTCCCTCATCTTCCCCTCTAGTCTCTCGGCCATCACACTCTGATGGGTCTTCCTCAGTATTTCAGGGAGTCTCCTCAGGTCTTCCTCTGAGGCATCCCTGATCCAGTCCTTCACCTGGCCCTGCAAGAGGCCTCTCTGGCCGGACTGGGAGAGGCTGCTGGCTGGGTGCTGCTGCTGCTCCTGCTCAAATAAAATCAAATTCAACTTTATTTAAATTGCATTTAAAATTGAGGCACATTTTCAAATAATAAAATGTAGGAGAAATACAACAGAAGGCAAATACAAGAGAATAATGAAGTGAAATCATTGATTAAAGGCCAGGTTAAATGTAAACCTCTAACTGTGTGTGTTGGTCATTTGGTATTTAATTAGGATCCCCGTTAGTTGTTGCCAGAGCAGCATTACTCTTCCTGGGTCCCACACGCAACATAAACCAGGACATAATACAGAACATGAATAGACAACAACAGCTTAACAACAGAACTACATCACTGTACAGTGGGGCAAAAAAGTATTTAGTCAGCCACCAATTGTGCAAGTTCTCCCACTTAAAAAGATGAGAGAGGCCTGTAATTTTCATCATAGGTACACTTCAACTATGACAGACAAAATGAGAAAAAAAAATACAGAAAATCACATTGTAGGATTTTTAATGAATTTATTTGCAAATTATGGTGGAAAATAAGTATTTGGTCACCTACAAACAAGCAAGATTTCTGGCTCTCACAGACCTGTAACTTCTTCTTTAAGAGGCTCCTCTGTCCTCCACTCGTTACCTGTATTAATGGCACCTGTTTGAACTTGTTATCAGTATAAAAGACACCTGTCCACAAGTATTGAGATAAACTTTTGTTATTGACCAAATACTTATTTTCCACCATAATTTGCAAATAAATTCATTAAAAATCCTACAATGTGGTTTTCTGGATTTTTTCTAATTTTGTCTGTCATAGTTGAAGTGTACCTATGATGAAAATTACAGGCCTCTCTCATCTTTTTAAGTGGAAGAACTTGCACAATTGGTGGCTGACTAAATACTTTTTGCCCCACTGTAAAACAAGAGAAATATAACTAAGGTTCTGTACTGACTCAAAACAGAGGAAAACAAGACAGAGACCTGCTATTCTAGGTCTCCATTTCTCATGTATGTGTTCATATATGACATTACATTCAGTAGCATCGATCAGTGCAGACACACACAATACTTAGGGTCTGTCTCTCTAACCTGGTGCTCCTGCTCCTCTTCAGTGGCCATCAACCTCCAGACCAGCTTCCTCAGCTTCACCACTCTCATCTTGTGATGAGTGAAGAAGTCAGGAAGGAAAGTTCTGAGTAGTTTAAACTCACCTGCCAACGAGGAAAACATTTTGATGTGTCTGTCAGTAACACTAACGTAATACTAATGCATAATACCAATGTAATACAAAAATATACGAATATTACTTTCATTACATTTCATAAAAGTCTGCAATAAATAAAATATAGACCACCAATTCTGTTTCAGTATTTGGGTTTGAAATACACCACAGCTAAAAACAAAAGTCAATATCAAGATCTTGTCGATAATGTGATACCCACCTCCATCTTTCAGTTCTTCACAGGAAAGGGCGCAGAGGTTGTCGTGCCAACACGTACCCCTGAGGACCGTCTTCCGCCCCAGTGACGCGCAATCCGTGTGATTTACGCACAGCGCGCGAAGAAGTGCTGTAGGAGAAGGAACCGGGAGGGCATTTTTCACACTCTGTGTCCGTCTCCGTCGTACCTGTGGGGGCATTTGACATTTTTAAACACATGTATATTACTATTTGTCCGTTATAAACCGTTATATACCGTTTTTCGATCTATCTGCAAAATAACGCTATTGCGCAAAGACGGAAATGGTGATATATCTGTCCATTCTGTTTCTTACCTCTCCGTTTCACCCCGTAGCCAGAAGGACACTCCGAGTGTCTGATACAGAAATCGGCGTCCCAGTAATATCCTCCTTTGCACTCACACACCCTGTCATTGAGGACCGAGCACTCCTCCTTGACCACCTGGTGCTCCCCACAGAACGTGCCGCAGTACAGGCACTTGTGCAGGTAGTTCCAGTACTGAGTGTAGTGGCCTGATGGACATGGTGTACACACGGTCTGCGTGGTGGCGGTGCAGTGCGCAGACATGTGATGGCCAGGTGGACAGCGATGACAGGTGAGTAACTGGCCGGTGGAGGAGTCCAGGTGGTGATACGTGGCGGGGGTCTGACTTTGAAGAACCTCTTTCGTTGCGCTACAGCTGAGATCAACCGACGCCAGCACTACGAGGATTGTGAACAACTGTAAATATAAGAAAATAATGCACTTTGTTTAGAGCACGTTGTGACAATACATTTGATTGATATAAAGGTTTCAACTGTAGGCTAAGGGGCTACCAATTTATTACACAACATTATTGTAAAATGGACTAATAATTACAAACAGCTTTTTGTCATGGCAACACATTCACATTGTACAATATACCGAAATATGTAACTTTAAAATGTTGCAATATATAAATAATGTGTTAAAAAGGAACATCCTTGTATGTGTCATTATCCCATCATGAGAAGAGTGACTCACCATGTTGATGTTGTCGCTTGTCCAGCTGTAAAAGGACTTGATCATGGATCCTTCTCTGCCCTTTATCGTCAACCGTGGACTAGAAAGAGGAAGGGGAGGAGTCATATCCTCTATTGTGGGCTGATTCAGACCTTATCGCCCTTTATCGTCAACGGTGGACTAGAAAGAGGAAGGGGAGGAGTCAGGAGACATGCCCTCTATTAGATCATATTATAACACCTTCACAACACACCTGGTGTCCCCTATTAGTTATAACACACCTGGTGTCCCCAATTAGTCACAACACGCCTGGTGTCCCCAATTAGTCACAACACGCCTGGTGTCCCCAATTAGTCATAACACGCCTGGTGTCCCCAATTAGTCATAACACACCTGGTGTCCCCAATTAGTCATAACACGCCTGGTGTCCCCTATTAGTCATAACACACCTGGTGTCCCCAGTTAGTCACAACACACCTGGTGTCACCAGTTAGTCATAACACGCCTGGTGTCCCCAGTTAGTCATAACACACCTGGTGTCCCAGTTAGTCACAACACACCTGGTGTCCCAGTTAGTCATAACACACCAGGTGTCCCCAGTTAGTCATAACACACCTGGTGTCCCCAGTTAGTCATAACACACCTGGTGTCCCCAGTTAGTCATAACACACCTGGTGTCCCCAGTTAGTCATAACACGCCTGGTGTCCCAGTTAGTCATAACACACCTGGTGTCCCCAGTTAGTCATAACACACCTGGTGTCCCCAGTTAGTCATAACACACCTGGTGTCCCCAGTTAGTCATAACACACCTGGTGTCCCCAGTTAGTCATAACACGCCTGGTGTCCCCAGTTAGTCATAACACACCTGGTGTCCCCAGTTAGTCATAACACACCTGGTGTCCCCAGTTAGTCATAACACACCTGGTGTCCCCAGTTAGTCATAACACACCTGGTGTCCCCAGTTAGTCATAACACACCTGGTGTCCCCAGTTAGTCATAACACACCTGGTGTCCCAGTTAGTCATAACACACCTGGTGTCCCCAGTTAGTCATAACACACCTGGTGTCCCAGTTAGTCATAACACACCTGTGTCCCCAGTTAGTCATAACACACCTGGTGTCCCCAGTTAGTCATAACACACCTGGTGTCCCCAGTTAGTCATAACACACCTGGTGTCCCCAGTTAGTCATAACACACCTGGTGTCCCCAGTTAGTCATAACACACCTGGTGTCCCCAGTTAGTCATAACACACCTCCCCAGTGATAACACACCTGGTTGCATCACTGGTGTCCTGAGTCCTGACTGGTGGCACCTGCTCGGCCTCCTACCGCAAGGCAATACAGAGGGTAATGCGTATGGCCCAAGCTTCCCGCCGTCCAGGACCTCTATACCAGGCGGTGTCAGAGGAAGGCCCTAAAAATTGTCAAAGACTCCCCTGTCATAGACTGTTCTCTCTGCTACTGCACAGCAAGAGATACCGGAGCGCCAAGTCTAGGTCCAAAACGCTTCTAACAGCTTCTACCCCCAATCCATAAGACTCCTGAACAGCTAATCAAATGGCCATCCAGACTATTTGCATTGCCCCCCCCCCTCTTTTACACTGCTACTACTCTCTATTTATGGTTTATGCATAGTCACTTTAACTGTACCTACATGTACATATTACTCGACTAACCGGTGCCCCCGCACATTGACTCTGTACCGGTACCCCTGTATATAACCTCCACATTGACTCTGTACCGGTACCCCTGTATATAACCTCCACATTGACTCTGTACCGGTACCCCCTGTATATAACCGCCACATTGACTCTGTACCGGTACCCCTGTATATAGCCTCCACATTGACTCTGTACCGGTACCCCTGTATATAGCCTCCACATAGACTCTGTACCGGTACCCCAGTATATAGCCCCCACATTGACTCTGTACCGGTACCCACTGTATATAGCCTCCACATTGACTCTGTACCGGTACCCCCAGTATATAGCCCCCACATTGACTCTGTACCGGTACCCCTGTATATAGCCTCCACATTGACTCTGTACTGGTACCCCTGTATATAGCCTCCACATTGACTCTGTATCCCCCCTGTATATAGCCTCCACATTAACTCTGTACTGGTACCCCTGTATATAGCCTCCACATTGACTCTGTACTGGTACCCCTGTATATAGCCTCCACATTGACTCTGTACTGGTACCCCTGTATATAGCCTCCACATTGACTCTGTACTGGTACCCCTGTATATAGCCTCCACATTTTACTTCTGACTCTGTACTGGTACCCCAGTGCATGTATATAGCCTCCTACTGTTATTTTACTTCTGACTTTTTTTAATTCATTTTTGTTCCATATAGCTGTATTAGCCTCCATTTTTGTAAGGCCTCACACAGATGCTGTATTTGTGACTAATACAATTTGATTTGAGATGTGTTACCCACACATTAATGCTGATATCATTTGTATCCCACTAGGCCATTATTAAAGATCTTTAATTAACAAGACATAAGGATACTTTAGATCCATCTGCCTGGCTCTCAGTCACACACACACACACACACACATTCTCACTCTTACTTCCCATGACAACCAAACATGTCTATAAAAAGGTCTGTAAAGGTCACCACTACTTCCTAAAGGTAAAAATGTGGAAGGGCTGCTGGGTCCTCATGTAGACCACAGCAGAACAGTCTTTAAAGGTCAGCTGACCAGACTCTAACCTGGTCCCAGATCTAGTTTGTACTGTCTTACCAACTCCTATGGTCATGCCAATGACAATAGGACTTGGGATCAGGCTAGACTCTGGTCAGCTGACCTTTAAAGATATCATAATAACATGTATGACAACATTATGATCCTCTGTAGGAAGTTACCCTGACTACACACTCCTGACAACCAAACAAGGAGCTCTGGTTCCTTTCTGAGGAGCAAGGTGAGATGGCGTGAAACGGCAGTAGGTACAAAGCAACATCAAACCAACAGGGATCAGACTAGTTGTAACCAGATCAGACTAGTTGTAACCAGATCAGACTAGTTCTAACCAGATGAGACTAGTTGTAACCAGATGAGACTAGTTGTACCCAGATCAGACTAGTTGTAACCAGGTCAGACTAGTGTAACCAGATCAGACTAGTTGTAACCAGATCAGACTAGTGTACCCAGATCAGACTAGTTCTAACTAGATCAGACTAGTTTTACCCAGATCAGACTAGTTGTAACCAGGTCAGACTCTTCAGACTAGTTTTACCCAGATCAACTAGTTGTAACCAGGTCAGACTAGTTGTAACCAGATCAGACTAGTTGTAACCAAATCAGAGGTAACCAGGTCAGACTGGCCCAGACTCCAGTCACCAGATCAGACTAGTTGATCAACCAGGTCAGACAGTTGTAACCAGATCAACCAACCAGGTCAGACTAGTTCCAGATCAGACTAGTTGTACCCAGACTCAGACTAGTTGAACCAGGTCAGACTAGTTGTAACCAGATCAGACTAGTTGTAACCAGATCAGACTAGTTGTAACCAGATAACTAGGATCAGACTAGTTTTAACCAGGTCAGACTAGTTGTAACCAGATCAGACTAGTTGTAACCAGATCAGACTAGTTGTAACCAGGTCAGACTAGTTGTACCCAGATCAGACTAGTTGTAACCAGATCAGACTAGTTGTAACCAGATCAGACTAGTTGTAACCAGGTCAGACTAGTTGTAACCAGATCAGACTAGTTGTAACCAGATCAGACTAGTTTTACCCAGATCAGACTAGTTGTAACCAGGTCAGACTAGTTGTAACCAGATCAGACTAGTTGTAACCAGGTCAGACTAGTTGTACCCAGATCAGACTAGTTGTAACCCGATGAGACTAGTATAGTCGTAACTAGTTTGATCTGGTTACAACTAGTCTCATCTGGTACAGAGGAGACAATGACCCTAGAAGACATCACAAACAGATCTGGGACCACACTAGTGGAGGTGAGACAGTGAACCGCCTTCCAGGAGACAGAATGACCCAGTGAATAACCTTCCAGGAGACAGAATGACCCAGTGAATAACCTTCCAGGAGACAGAATGACCCAGTGAATAACCTTCCAGGAGACAGAATGACCCAGTGAATAACCTTCCAGGAGACAGAATGACCCAGTGAATAACCTTCCAGGAGACAGAATGACCCAGTGAATAACCTTCCAGGAGACAGAATGACAGTGAATAACCTTCCAGGAGACAGAATGACCCAGTGAATAACCTTCCAGACAGAACCAGGAGACAGAATAGTTGAATGATAACCTTCCAGGAGACAGAATGACTAGTTCTAACCTTCCAGAGACAGAATGACCCAGAATAGTGAATAACCTTCCAGGAGACAGAATGACCCAGTGAATAACCTTCCAGATCAGACTGAGTGAATAACCTTCCAGGAGACAGTGACAGAATAACTTCCAGAGACAGAATGACCAGTGAATAACCAGGAGACAGAATGAGTGAATAACCAGGAGACAGAATGACCCAGTGAATAACCTTCCAGGAGACAGAATGACCCAGTGAATAACCTTCCAGGAGACAGAATGACCCAGTGAATAACCTTCCAGGAGACAGAATGACCCAGTGAATAACCTTCCAGGAGACAGAATGACCCAGTGAATAACCTTCCAGGAGACAGAATGACCCAGTGAATAACCTTCCAGGAGACAGAATGACCCAGTGAATAACCTTCCAGGAGACAGGAATAGAGACAGAATGACCCAGTGAATAACCTTCCAGGAGACAGAATGACCCAGTGAATAACCTTCCAGGAGACAGAATGACCCAGTGAATAACCTTCCAGGAGACAGAATGACCCAGTGAATAACCTTCCAGGAGACAGAATGACCCAGTGAATAACCTTCCAGGAGACAGAATGACCCAGTGAATAACCTTCCAGGAGACAGAATGACCCAGTGAATAACCTTCCAGGAGACAGAATGACCCAGTGAATAACCTTCCAGGAGACAGAATGACCCAGTGAATAACCTTCCAGGAGACAGAATGACCCAGTGAATAACCTTCCAGGAATGAACCTTCCAGGAGACAGAATGACCCAGTGAATAACCTTCCAGGAGACAGAATGACCCAGTGAATAACCTTCCAGGAGACAGAATGACCCAGTGAATAACCTTCCAGGAGACAGAATGACCCAGTGAATAACCTTCCAGGAGAATAACAGGAGACAGAATGACCCAGTGAATAACCTTCCAGGAGACAGAATGACCCAGTGAATAACCTTCCAGGAGACAGAATGACCCAGTGAATAACCTTCCAGGAGACAGAATGACCTTCCAGTGAATAATAACCTTCCAGGAGACAGAATGACCCAGTGAATAACCTTCCAGGAGACAGAATGACCCAGTGAATAACCTTCCAGGAGACAGAATGACCCAGTGAATAACCTTCCAGGAGACAGAATGACCCAGTGAATAACCTTCCAGGAGACAGAATGACCCAGTGAATAACCTTCCAGGAGACAGAATGACCCAGTGAATAACCTTCCAGGAGACAGAATGACCCAGTGAATAACCTTCCAGGAGACAGAATGACCCAGTGAATAACCTTCCAGGAGACAGAATGACCCAGTGAATAACATTCACATACTAATTTTGCAGTAGAGTAAAGATGAGTCAAGTCATTTCATAGAACAGGACGGACATTTTTATTTTACCTTTATTTAACTAGGCAAGTCAGTTAAGAACAAATTCTTATTTTCAATGACAGCCTAGGAACAATTGCCTTGTTCAGGGGCAGAACGACAGATTTGTACCTTGTCAGCTCGGGGATTTGAACTTGCAACCTTCCGGTTACTAGTCCAACGCTCTAACCACTAGGCAACCCTGCCGCCCCCTACATATCAGCTGTACACTGAAGCTTCACATAAACACTATATTTCCAAGGAAGGAATACCACATCCTTATTGAGTAAGTGTATTCCTGTTTCTTCCTGTTTCTTAATGAATGCCCGTAACAAGACTGAGTCAATAGGAGGAGTGGTGTGTATCAGAAGTCCGTCAGACACATGTTACTGCAAGGAGAGTAACGACACCAGGGCTCTACATTCACACTAACGTAAGGGGAAATAAAAACAATACAACACTTGTCATTTAAAAAAAAAACATACAACAATTTTATCAAATGGATTTTAATCAGATAATTCGACATAATGTTTACAAATGTTAAGGACATGAAAAGGGCTGGTCCAACCAAAAACATCCCAAATAAAGATCCATACCTTTTTTATACAAAAATGATTTACAAAACAAATCCCTTCAGCTACAAACAAACAACATTCAAACCTGCAGCATTCAGAATCCAGTTTTTTTTTTAATAGAGAAATAAAAATAAGCTTTTACAAACAAATTTGGTAAGAAAAATTACATTTAAAGAAAACAAATTGCACTCCTTTGTACATTCATAAAAGCTGACAATGTTTGAAATGTTTTGACAGTGTCAATAGAGCTTTGGATGTCAGCAGTCCACACAGAACAGCGGGGGTGGCACCCTATTCCCTATATAGTGCACTACTTTTGACCAGGGCCAATTGGGTAGTAGTGCACTATATAGGGAATAGGGTTCCATTTGGAACGCACACAGGAGGAAACATTTCATTATGAAATAAATCTCCTCCTTTTAAAACAGTGAAAAAGCAAGACGACCCCTCTTCCCTATCACCCTCCCTTCCCTATCACCCTCCCTTCCCTATCACCCTCCCTTCCCTATCACCACCCCCTTCCCTATCACCACCCCCTTCCCTATCACCCTTCCCTATCACCCTCCACCCACTCCCTTCCCTATCACCCCCCTTCCCTATCACCCCCCTTCCCTATCACCCTCCCTTCCCTATCACCACCCACTTCCCTATCACCACCCCCTTCCCTATCACCCCTTCCCTATCCCCCCCTTCCCTATCACCATCACCCCACTTCCCTATCACCACCCCCTTCCCTTCCCCTATCACCATCACCCCCCTTCCCAATCACCACCCCCTTCCCTTCCCTATCACCCCTCTACCTCACCTTAAAAACACCAGACTATATACACATTTTAAATAGTTTTCTCTTTTCGCTAAGGTTGGAATCAATTCCATTTTTAATTCAGTCAATTCAGCAAGTGAATTCAAATTCATATTCACAAACAGAAATAAAAATCCTCATGAATTGAATTTCCACTAAATTGACCCCAACCCTGTTTTTTCACACAGTTAGGACTAATCCTAATTTACATTTTAATGGAATTTTCACTTAGTCATGCATTGATATCAATGGGAGACCAAGTGAAAATTTGACGTAAGTGGACGTTAGGATCCACCCCATCAGACCTGGGTTGCAAATACTTGAAACATGAATTTACAACCTTTATCTGACCCTGATTGAGCTTGTCTGGAGCAATAAACCAATAGAAACATCACAAAAACGTCAAACCCCATCCATCTGACACTCCAGGCAGACTCTAACAAATTCTACATTTTTTAAGTATTTGAAACCCAGTTCTGCCCCTCCCCTCCCCCACCTTAGACCCGCCCCATTTCTCCTATTGGTTGAAGGGTTTGGTGTTGAAGCAGGTCCCGTCCTCGATCATGTTGAGGAACATCTTCTCGTACATCTTGTGTATGGAGGAGGTGGAGATGATCCGGTTGATCTTCTTGATGCTCCTGAGGAGCGGGCGTGGTGCCCCTGCTGCCGAAGCCTGCTCAGGCTGTGAGCCAGACCCTTTCATTGATGGAATAATAGATTAGCTTTTATTTTGACCATTTAAACAAATACATACACTGACTACATTGTTTTAACGATCAAGGAGAACACAAAGTGATCAAGTCAGTTACTCCGTCTTCTCCATTGCGGTGCTTTTATCAAAGGAAACCCAACACTCTTCTAATTGGATAATCTTATCTTGTTGTTGGTACGTAGAAAAGGAAAATGAGGAATGTCCACAGTCATAATTGGTCTAGATTAAGGCAGGCGTGTTAATGTGCATGGTGGTGGCGGACCAATACCTTATTGATGTCCAGGTCCTTGTTCTGGTTCTTCCAAAGGTGTAGGAGCTGCAGGAGGTACTGCTGGGATCGGCATGAGGAGACCACGGCCCTGATGTCTTCCTCGTGAGCCCGGACCCCTGGAAGACTCTTCATCACCATCATCAGGTCACCCAGGGTCAAGTTCTTCAAACCCGCACACCTGGACACCTCTTCAAACCCGCACACCTGGGACACCTTACGCTCACAGTGGTTCACACCTGAGATAACAGGGTAGAGGAGGAACTCAGGTTAAACTGATACTACTGTAAGACACCTGGACACCTTACGCTCACAGTGGTTCACACCTGAGATAACAGGGTAGAGGAGGAACTCAGGTTAAACTGATACTACTGTAAGACACCTGGACACCTTACACTCACAGTGGTTCACACCTGAGATAACAGGGTAGAGGAGGGAACTCAGGTTAAACTGATACTACTGTAAGACACCTGGACACCTTATGCTCACAGTGGTTCACACCTGAGACAACAGGGTAGAGGAGGGACTCAGGTTAAACTGATACTACTGTAAGACACCTGGACACCTTACGCTCACAGTGGTTCACACCTGAGATAACAGGGTCAGAGGAGAACTCAGGTTAAACTGATACTACTGTAAGACACCTGGACTCCTTCTGACAGCTGGACAAAGGATAGGGAGAAAGTTTAATGATACTATCAGCTGGAAGGCTGCCACTTAACCAACGGTTATGGATGAGGAACTCAGGTTAGAACATCAGGGAAATTGAAAACTAATTTGTAGAACAAACAGCTGACTGAAGACGGGATGGCTGGGAACACTCGTGGTGGTTGAGTCAGTCTCTGCTATAACATGGACTCTACAGTGTGATGAAACTTTGTTGCTCCAGGCTGAAAAGAAGCAAGGTGCTGTAGCAGACAGCTGGATTAGGTTGCCTAGGCAACCCCTCCCCATTTGTATTGTCTTTGTTGTTGTTGCTATTCCAACGGTTATATTAAACAGCTGACTGCGGTCATTTGGCTGACCAATAACCATCATCTAAAATACCACCCCTAACCTGGACACCCCTAACCTGGACACCCCAACCTGGACACCCTTAACCTGGACAGCCCTAACCTGGACAGCCCTTGGAACCTGGACAGCCCTAACCTGGACACCCTTAACCTGGACACCCTTAACCTGGACACCCTTGGAACCTGGACAGCCCTAACCTGGACAGCCCTAACCTGGACACCCTGGACACCCTAACCTGGACACCCTTAACCTGGACACTCTTAACCTGGACACCCCATACCAGCCCTAACCTGGTCACCCCTAACCTGGACACCCCTAACCTGGACACCCTTAACCTGGACACCCCATACCAGCCCTAACCTGGACAGCCCTAACCTGGACACCCCTAACCTGGACAGCCCTAACCTGGACACCCCTAACCTGGACAGCCCTAACCTGGACACCCTTAACCTGGACACCCCTAACCTGGACACCCTTAACCTGGACAGCACCCTAACCTGGAACCTGGACACCCCCTGGACACGTGGACACATTTAACCTGGACACCCTTAACCTGGACACCCCATACCAGCCCTAACCTGGACACCCCTAACCTGGACACCCCTAACCTGGACACCCTTAACCTGGACAGCCCTAACCTGGACACCCTTAACCTGGACACCCTTAACCTGGACACCCCATACCAGCCCTAACCTGGACACCCCTAACCTGGACACCCTGGAACCTGGACACCCCATACCAGCACCCCAACCTGGACACCCCTAACCTGGACACCCCTAACCTGGACAGCCCTAACCTGGACACCCTTAACCTGGACACCCCTAACCTGGACAGCCCTAACCTGGACACCCCTAACCTGGACACCCTTAACCTGGACACCCTTAACCTGGACACCCTTAACCTGGACACCCCATACCAGCCCTAACCTGGACACCCCTAACCTGGACACCCTTAACCTGGACACCCTTAACCTGGACACCCCTAACCTGGACACCCCTAACCTGGACACCCTTAACCTGGACAGCCCTAACCTGGACACCCTTAACCTGGACACTCTTAACCTGGACACCCCATACCAGCCCTAACCTGGACACCCCTAACCTGGACACCCCTAACCTGGACACCCCTAACATGGACACCCCTAACCTGGACACCCCTAACCTGGACACCCCTAACCTGGACAGCCCTAACCTGGACACCCTTAACCTGGACACCCTTAACCTGGACAGCCCTAACCTGGACACCCTTAACCTGGACACTCCTAACCTGGACACTCCTTAACCTGGAACCTGGACACCCTTAACCTGGACACCCCATACCAGCCCTAACCTGGACACCCTAACCTGGACACCCCTAACCTGGACACCCCCTGGACACCTGGACACCACTAACCTAACCTGGACAGCCCCTAACCTGGGACACCCTAACCTGGACACCCCTAACCTGGACACCCTGGACACCCTAACCTGGACACCCTAACCTGGACAGCCCTAACCTGGACACCCCTAATCTGGACACCCTTAACCTGGACACCCTTAACCTGGACACCCTTAACCTGGACACCCCATACCAGCCCTAACCTGGACACCCCTAACCTGGACACCCTAACCTGGACACCCTAACCTGGACACCCCTAACCTGGACACCCTTAACCTGGACACCCTAACCTGGACACCCCTAACCTGGACACCCCTAACCTGGACACCCCTAACCTGGACACCCATTAACCTGGACACCCTAACCTGGAACCTGGACCTGGACACCCTAACCTGGACACCCCTAACCTGGACAGCCCTAACCTGGACACCCTTAACCTGGACCTGGATACCCTAACCTGGATACCCCCTAACCTGGACACCCCTAACCTGGACACCCTTAACCTGGACAGCCCTAACCTGGACACCCCGAACCTGGACACATTTAACCTGGACACCCCTAACCTGGACAGCCCTAACCTGGACACCCTTAACCTGGACACCCCTAACCTGGACACCCCTAACCTGGACATCCTGAGACAACAGGTGGACACCCCTAACCTGGACAGCCCTAACCTGGACACCCCTAACCTGGACAGCCCTAACCTGGACACCCCTAACCTGGACACCCTGAGACAACAGGGTGGACACCCCTAACCTGGACAGCCCTAACCTGGACACCTTCCACTCACAGTGGTTCACTGGATAATAGATATGATGAGCCCAGGACATAACAGGACCCTCTCATTGGATAATAGATATGATGAGTCCAGGACATAACAGGACCCTCTCACTGGATAATAGATATGATGAGCCCAGGACATAACAGGACCCTCTCACTAGATAATAGATATGATGAGCCCAGGACATAACAGGACCCTCTCATTGGATAATAGATATGATGAGCCCAGGACATAACAGGACCCTCTCACTAGATAATAGAAATGATGAGCCCAGGACATAACAGGACCCTCTCACTAGATAATAGATATGATGAGCCCAGGACATAACAGGACCCTCTCACTAGATAATAGATATGATGAGCCCAGGACATAACAGGACCCTCTCACTAGATAATAGATATGATGAGCCCAGGACATAACAGGACCCTCTCACTAGATAATAGACATGATGAGCCCAGGACATAACAGGACCCTCTCATTGGATAAAAGTCTTTAGAACTCATATGCAGCAGCCAATAGCAGAGCTCTACTAAACGGATCCTACTGACCTTGAATGATGCCGTAGAGTTTAACCTGGTCTTTGTTCTGTTCTCTCCAGAGTCTCAACAGGAGTAGTATCTGCTGCTGGGGGGAGCAGGCCTTCTTAAGCCTCTCCAGACTCTTCCTGTCCACCCTCTTCCCAGGCAGGCTCTCCAGGAGACGCTCCAGGGGGACGGAGGACAGACGGAGAGACGCCAGAGACTGGAAGATGGCCTCCTCACACAGCGACACGTCTGAGACAGAGAGGGAGAGAGAGAGAGAGGACACTGACGTTACATCCTGGTACTCAGGTACATGTTTTCTTTCCGATACATTGAGATGTTGATTGATTCTGTGTGAAGAGACAGATGTGTTTGGTTTACTCTATTGGGACCATAATTGTATCCTATTCCAGAAACAGCCTTTCTATTTCAGGTTCTATCAAATAAACATTCATTTATTCTATTGAACAGATATCAAATCACTAGATGGTGAGCACCAGTTCACATGAAGACCTCAACGCCTGCGGAGATGGACCTCAACCTTCCCCTGATACGGCTCACTGTGATACGTCACACAGCAGACCTGCTGTGATGGAACAAAGGTGTTCTGTGTGTGTGCATCGTTCTGGTTCTAGAACTCAGTACTGTGTTTGGGTCTCCTGGGAGACTCATCAGGCTCACTCTGATGTGGTGTGTGTGTGTGTGTGTGTGTGTGTGTGTGTGTGTGTGTGTGTGTGTGTGTGTAATGGAGGGTATCCAGTCATTACCAGACCAGATAATGAAAACATCACTTCCTCTCACTTCTTTGTTCCATCCCAGCGGCGACACACTCATTTCCCTCACAGCCTCTCCTCCTTCATCCTTATGTACTTCTGGCTTCGTTCCTAAGTCTGTAGTTGACTCTAAAGTGCACCGCATTCCCTTTATAGTGCACTACATTTGACCAGGGCCAATAGGGCTCTGGTCAAAAGGAGTGCACTATATAGGTAATAGGGTGCCATTTTTGGGATGCAGGTCTGACCTACAGCAGGGCTGACTTGGTTGGGAGTTACCCTGGTGGTGGGGTGTGGGGTTACACTGATGCCATGATTACTGTATTTATGTCATAACCTTTAAACACCTGCAATGTGCAATGATGGAAAAGTACTGGGTAAATGGAGATGTACTGCTTCAAGTTCTCAGGATGAGAATCGTCTGCACCTGCTGATAGTCACACAGCCTCAAGGACGAGATAGTAGAGAGAAACCACAGTCTAGACCTGTTTTTCTCATCTTAGATACTTTGTTTCAAATCCAATGCAACAATGTTATGATATGATTGACGGTAGATCGTATAAAGAGCGTTGTCTCCTGTTTCACCACACAGATCGTTACGATAGACTACTGAGGTACTCTGCATGTGAATCTCTGTCTGCAATTACATTTTATTACTAACGAGTTTAATACCAAAGTTCCTGTGTCATCTATCTGGAAGACTGATTGTTGAAGGAAACTGACATCACCCCATGCAAAGGACCACCCAACTTAGAGCAGGTCTGACTTACAGCAGGTCTGATTTATAGCAGGTCTGATTTACAGCAGGTCTGACTTACAGCAGGTCTGACTTACAGCAGGTCTGACTTACAGCAGGTCTGACTTACAGCAGGTCTGACTTACAGCAGGTTACTGATTTACAGCAGGTCTGATTTACAGCAGGTCTGATTTACAGCAGGTCTGATTTACAGCAGGTCTGACTTAGAGCAGGTCTGACTTAGAGCAGGTCTGATTTACAGCAGGTCTGATTTACAGCAGGTCTGACTTAGAGCATTTTCTCAAATCTAAACCAACGGCTTAGACATATTTCCTCTCAATTTGACATTTTTACTTCAAACTATTTTCTAATTCTTTGCAAACGATCTGCGGTGTCACCATAGAAATACAACGACTGAATCATTGTAATTGTATGTGTGTCGTATCCTACGAAAACAAATCCTGAATGAATTGTTAAGGAGAGCGTCAGTCCCCAGGGAAAGTAACAGTTCTGGGTGTTCTACTCTGAGAGTTGTTAGTCATCCTATAGGAACTCAGTTTCATGTGAAGAGTTGATTCTCATGGAAGTCAACCTCCCCTGACACGGCTCATTGTGATACATCACACAGCAGAGATGGTGTGATGGAAGACAGGTGTTCTGTGTGCATCGTTCAGGTTCTAGAATGAGAACTCAGTACTGTGTTTGGTCTCCTGGGAGACTCATCAGGCTCAGTCTAATGTGTTGTGGTTCTGTGGTGTGTGTGTATGTGTGTGTGTGTATGGTGTATGTGTGTGTGTTCTCAGCAGCATTCTTCATGGTTTCAGCCTGAGTAAGACCCAAACTGGCGGCCTGTGAGCAAAGAAACAAACATGTTTTTCATGGTTGGGCATAAGATACTGTAAAAACACCAGCAAATCAGCTCCAATTGATTTTAATTTAGGAAATCTGTTCCCAAGTATTCCCACGTATACTAGAAAGACACGTGATCGTAAACTTTTTTATTTTATTTAACCTTTATTTAACTTGGCAAGTCAGATAAGAACAAATTCCTATTTACAATGACGGCCTAACCGGGGGACGACGATGGGATGTGAGCCATTTGTGAGCCGCCCTATGGGGATGTGAGCCGCCCTATGGGAATGTGAGCCGCCCTATGGATGTGAGCCGCCTCCGCCCTATAGATGTGAGCCGCCCTATGGAATGTGAGCCGCCCTATGGAGCCTATGGAATGTGTGGGAGCCGCCCATATGGGATGTGAGCCGCCCTATGGGATGTGAGCCGCCCTATGGAATGGGATGAGCCGCCCTGGGATGGAGCGCCCTATGGGATGAGCCGCCCTATGGAATGTGATGCCGCCCTATGTGAATGGGATGAGCCGCCCGCCCTATGATGGAATGTGAGCCGCCCTATGTGAGATGAATGAGCCGCCCTGTGGGATGTGAGCCGCCCTATGGGATGTGAGCCGCACCTATGGGATGTGTGAGCGCACCCCCTATGGGATGTGAGCACCCTGGGATGGGCGCCCTATGGGATGTGAGGCGCCCTGGGATGGGATGGGATGTGAGGCGCCCTATGGGATGTGAGCCGCCTTATGGGATGTGAGCCGCCCTATGGGAAGTGAGCCGCCCTATGGGTTGTGAGCCGCCCTTATGGGATGTGAGGCGCCCTATGGGGTTGTGAGCCGCCTATGGATTGTGAGCCACTACCCTATACAAATGTATGCAAGGTTTGAAATTATTATTTATTAGTCAAATATTATATATGTTTGGGCTTCTTGCGGGGAATTTGCAGTCTGCAAATGATCTGTAATTGTGTTCCGGCCCCCAGACCATCTGCTCAAGAAAAAAACTGTCTGGAGTTACTGGAGTTAGTGGATGACGCCTGGAGTTATCTGGAGTTAGTGGGATGACGCTTGGAGTTACTGCAGTTAGTGGGATGACGCATCTGAAGTTACTGGAGTTACTGGAGTTAGTGGGATGACGCCTGGAGTTACTGGAGTTAGTGGATGACGCCTGGAGTTACTGAGTTAGTGGGATGACGTCTGGAGTTACTGGAGTTAGTGGGATGACGTCTGGAGTTACTGAGTTAGTGGGATGACGCCTGGAGTTACTGCAGTTAGTGGGATGACGTCTGGAGTTACTGCAGTTAGTGGGATGACGTCTGGAGTTACTGGAGTTAGTGGATGACGTCTGGAGTTACTGCAGTTAGTGGGATGACGTCTGGAGTTACTGCAGTTAGTGGGATGACGTCTGGAGTTACTGCAGTTAGTGGGATGACGCCTGGAGTTACTGGAGTTAGTGGGATGACGTCTGGAGTTACTGGAGTTAGTGGGATGACGCTGGAGTTACTGGAGTTAGTGGATGACGTCTGGAGTTACTGGAGTTAGTGGGATGACGTCTGGAGTTACTGGAGTTAGTGGGATGACGTCTGGAGTTAGTGGGTTGACGTCTGGAGTTAGTGGGATGATGTCTGGAGTTACTGGAGTTAGTGGGATGACGTCTGGAGTTACTGCAGTTAGTGGGATGATGTCTGGAGTTACTGGAGTTAGTGGGATGACACCTGGAGTTACTGCAGTTAGTGGGATGACGTCTGGAGTTACTGCAGTTAGTGGATGATGTCTGGAATTAGGTGGATGACGCCTGGAGTTACTGGAGTTAGTGGGATGACGTCTGGAGTTACTGGAGTTAGTGGGATGATGTCTGGAATTAGTGGGATGACGTCTGGAGTTACTGGAGTTAGTGGGATGATGTCTGGAGTTAGTGGGATGACGTCTGGAGTTAGGTGGATGACGTCTGGAGTTACTGCAGTTAGTGGGATGACGCGTCTGGAGTTACTGGAGTTAGTGGGATGATGTAGACCTGCTGTTCAAGTGAAACGCTGTAGGCAGCTGTGATTAACTGGGTTTCAACCAGTGTTTACCTGCTGAGATCAAGCCTAGGTATTTTCTTGGGGATGGAAAACAGTTTCAGGTGAAGTTACCATTAACCTCTGTTGCACATCTGTCCCATTCAGACTCACATACTTGTAAAAGTACAGGACTCAGACACTGTGGTCATTTAGTCAGTGTGAAGCTGAGCGGGTCGTCATGCAGAGCTGTGGATTAGGGATGCTCATTCCTTTTTTAATAGACATTACGTGGTGTATGTGCTGTGGTCATGTGTGGCTCAGTAGGTAGAGCGTGGCGTTTGCAACGCCAAAGGTAGTGGGTTCACTTCCCGCTGGTCCACCCATACAAAAAAAAACAATGTATGACTTTTAAATCACTTATATTGTATATTCTGTATATTCTCACCAGTGTGACACTGTGTGTGGTGTTGGGAGCACTCCAGGACAGATCCTTCAGCCTTGTTCTCACACAGTGTGTTCTGGGTGGGGGTCCCTGGTCGGAGGGTCTTCAAGCCCAGCTCAGAGCAGTTCCTGTGAGGCACACACGGCTCGCTGGCAGACATCCGGCTGGAGAACAGGCCCTGACAGCCTCACAATCTGTGTCTATCTCTGGTGTACCTAGGAGAGAAGAACACAAAACGAACTTCCAATTTATGACACCTGACCAAGATCATTTCTTTTTTACAGGTGGGGATCATGTTTTTATCATAATCTGAGAGAAATTGCTCTTTTCACATCAAGCCTCTTCAGGTTATACATTTCCAATATGTCAAGTTTCAAGTTGTGGTACGTCTTTCTCATCATAAAGCAGCAGTGGAAGTGTGGAGTTTCTGTGGCATTGTTTAGAGAGGAGTAAACTACTAACGGTGCTATAACGCTATCTACCACATCCTGTTTTAGATCAGAGAAGAAGTGAGAATCGGAGACTTTATAAAGGTCCTTCATGCATCCAGTATGATGATATTTAACAGAGATGAAAAGGCATATTTGCGTGAAAACAGATGACATGATGACAAAGCATGTGACAAGGCATATTTGTGTGAAAACAGATGACAGGATGACAAAGCATGTGACAAGGCATATTTGTGTAAGTACATTAACTAATAGGTCTATATGAAATGACTAGTTATTACTACAAGTGACCAGCAGAGCATCTTCACTGGGTCATAGATCCTCAGGTTGACAAGCCATACAGTGGTCATAGATCCTCAGGTTGACAAGCCATACAGTGGTCAGGGATCCTCAGATTGACAAGCCATACAGTGGTCATAGATCCTCAGGTTGACAAGCCATACAGATGGTTGACAAGCCACAGTGGCCAGACTTCTAGATAAGCTCAGGTTGATAAGCCATACAGTGGTCATAGATCCTCAGGTTGATAAGCCATACAGTAGTCATAGATCCTCAGGTTGATAAGCCATACAGTGGTCATAGATCCTCAGGTTGATAAGCCATACAGTGGTCATAGATCCTCAGGTTGATAAGCCATACAGTGGTCATAGATCCTCAGGTTGACAAGCCATACAGTGGTCATAGATTCTCAGGTTGACAAGCCATACAGGGCTTGACAAGCCATACAGTGGTCAGAGATCCTCAGGTTGACAAGCCATACAGTGGTCATAGATCTCAGGTTGATAAGCCATACAGTGGCCATAGATCCTCAGGTTGAGCCATACAGTGGCCATAGATCCTCAGGTTGATAAGCCATAGATCAGTGACAAGCCATACAGTCATAGATCCTCAGGTTGACAAGCCATACAGTGGTCATAGATCCTCAGGTTGACAAGCCATACAGTGGTCATAGATCCTCAGGTTGATAAGCCAAACAGTGGTCATAGATCCTCAGGTTGATAAGCCAGTGGTCATAGATCCTCAGGTTGACCTACAGTGGTCATAGATCCTCAGGTTGAGCCATACAGTGGTCATAGATCCTCAGGTTGATAAGCCATACAGTGGTCATAGATCCTCAGGTTGATAAGCCATACAGTGGTCATAGATCCTCAGGTTGACAAGCCATACAGTGGTCATAGATCCTCAGGTTGATAAGCCATACAGTGGTCATAGATCCTCAGGTTGATAAGCCATACAGTGGTCATAGATCCTCAGGTTGATAAGTTGTGGTCACAAAAGCCATACAGTGGTCATAGATCCTCAGGTTGACAAGCCATACAGTGGTCATAGATCCTCAGGTTGTTGACAAGCCAGGTACAGTGGTCATAGATTCTCAGGTTGATAAGCCATACAGTGGTCATAGATCCTCAGGTTGACAAGCCATACAGTGGTCATAGATCCTCAGGTGGTGATCCTCAAGCCATACAGTGGTCATAGATCCTCAGGTCAGGGCCATAGATCCTCAGGTTGATAAGCCATACAGTGGCCATAGATCCTCAGGTTGACAAGCCATACAGTGGTCAAGCCATAGATCCTCAGGTTGACAAGCCATACAGTGGTCATAGATCCTCAGGTTGATAAGCCATACAGTGGTCATAGATCCTCAGGTTGATAAGCCAAACAGTGGTCATAGATCCTCAGGTTGAGGTTGATCAAGCCATACAGTGGTCATAGATCCTCAGGTTGATAAGCCATACAGTGGTCATAGATCCTCAGGTTGATAAGCCATACAGTGGTCATAGATCCTCAGGTTGACAAGCCATACAGTGGTCATAGATCCTCAGGTTGACAAGCCATACAGTGGTCATAGATCCTCAGGTTGATAAGCCATACAGTGGTCATAGATCCTCAGGTTGACAAGCCATACAGTGGTCATAGATCCTCAGGTTGACAAGCCATACAGTGGTCATAGATCCTCAGGTTGACAAGCCATACAGTGGTCATAGATCCTCAGGTTGACAAGCCATACAGTGGTCAGAGATCCTCAGGTTGATAAGCCATACAGTGGTCATAGATCCTCAGGTTGACAAGCCATACAGTAGTCATAGATCCTCAGGTTGATAAGCCATACAGTGGCCATAGATCCTCAGGTTGACAAGCCATACAGTGGTCATAGATCCTCAGGTCCTCAGATTGACAAGCCATACAGTAGTCATATATCCTACGTTTGACAAAACCATACAGTGGTCATAGATCCTCAGGTTGATAAGCCATACAGTGGTCATAGATCCTCAGGTTGACAAGCCATACAGTGGTCATAGATTCCTCAGGTTGATAAGCCATACAGTGGTCATAGATCCTCAGGTTGACAAGCCATACAGTGGTCATAGATCCTCAGGTTGATAAGCCATACAGTGGCATAGATCCTCAGGTTGACAAGCCATACAGTGGTCATAGATCCTCAGGTTGACAAGCCATACAGTGGTCATAGATCCTCAGGTTGATAAGCCATACAGTGGTCATAGATCCTCAGGTTGATAAGCCATACAGTGGTCATAGATCCTCAGGTTGACAAGCCATACAGTGGTCATAGATTCTCAGGTTGATAAGCCATACAGTGGCCATAGATCCTCCGGTTGACAAGCCATACAGTGGTCATAGATCCTCAGGTTGACAAGCCATACAGTGGTCATAGATCCTCAGGTTGACAAGCCATACAGTGGTCATAGATCCTCAGGTTGATAAGCCATACAGTGGTCATAGATCCTCAGGTTGATAAGCCATACAGGCCATTTGGAAAGTATTCAGACCACTTAACTTCTTCTACATTTTCTTAGGTTACAGACTTATTATTTTCTCATCAATCTACACACAATACCCCATAATGACAAAGCAAAAAAATGGTTTTTAGAAATGTTTGCAAATGTATAAAAATACAAAAAAACTGAAATATGACATTTACATAAGTACTCAGACCCTTTACTCAGTACTTTGTTGAAGCACCTTTGGCAGTGATTACGGCCTGGAGACTTCTTGGGTATGACGCCACAATCTTGGCACACCTGTATTTGGGGAGTTTCTCCCAGTCTTCTCTGCAGATCTTCTCAAGATCTGTCAGGTTGGATGGGGAATGACACTGCACAGCTATTTTCATTGTCTCTCCAGAGATGCCCGGGTTTTGGCTGGGACCCTCAAGGACATTGTCCTGTTGGAAGGTGAACCTTCACTCCAGTCTGAGGTCCTGAGCGCTCTGGAGCAGGTTTTCATCAAGGATCTCTCTGTACTTTGCTCTGTTCATCTTTACCTCAATCCTGACTAGTCTCCCAGTCCCTGCCGCTTAAATACATCCACACAGCATGATACTGCCACCACCATGCTTCACCGTAGGGATGGTGCCAGGTTTCCTCCAGATGTGACGCTTGGCATTCAGGCCAAAGAGTTCAATCTTGGTTTCATCAGACCAGAGAATCTTGTTTTACATGGTCTGAGAGTCTTTAGGTGCCTTTTGGCTAACTCCAAGCGGGCTGTCATGTGCCTTTTACTGAGGAGTGGCTTCCGTCTGGCCACTCTACCATAAAGGCCTGATTGGTGGAGCGCTGCAGAGATGGTTGTCCTTCTGAAAGGTTCACCCATCTCCACAGAGGAACTCTGGAGCTCTGTCAGATTGACCATTGGGTTCTTAGTCAGCTCCCTGATCAAGGCCCTTCTCCCCGGATTGCTCAGTTTGGCCGGGTGGCCAGCTCTTGGAAGAACTTTGGTGGTTCCAAACTTTTTACATTTAAGAATGATGGAGGCCACTTTGTTCTTGGGGACCTTCAATGCATCAGAAATGTTTTGGTAGTGTTCAGAATAAAAAAAATTATGACTACCCCATCTCTGTACCCCATACATTCAATTATCTGTAAGGTCTCTCAGTCAAGCAGTGAATTTCAAGCACAGATTCAACCACAAAGACCAGGGAGGTTTTCCAATGTTTTCGTAAAAAGAAGGGAACCTATTGGTAGATGGGTAAAAATATCCCTTTGAGCATGGTGCAGTTATTCATTACGCTTTGGATGGTGTATCAATACACCCAGTCACTACAAAGATACAGGAACCCTTTCCAACTCAGTTGCCAGAGAGGAAGGAAACTGCTCAGGGATTTCACCAATGGTGGTTTTAAAACAGTTACAGAGTTTAATGGCTGAGATAGGAGATAACTGAGGATGGATCAACAACACTGTAGTTACTCCAGAAATAATAACATAAAGGACTGAGTGAAAATAAAGAAACATTTCCAGAATAAAAATATTCCAAACATGCATCCTGTTTGCAATTAGGCACAAAAAAATACTGAAAAGAATGTGGCAAAGCAATTAACTTTTTGTCCTGAATACAAAGCGTTATTCAATCTTCATATTTTCAAGGAAGATGGTGGCTGCATTGTGTTATGGGTATGCTTGTCACCGGCAAGGACTAGGGAGTTTTTTTGAGGGAAAAATAAACCGAATAGAGCTAAGCAAAACGTGGTTCAGTCTGCTTTCCATCAGACACTAGGAGACAAATTCACTGTTCAGCAGGACAAGGACAAATATACAATCCAGGTGTGCAAAGCTCTTGGAGATGTCACGATCGTCGTATGAAGCGGACGAAAATGCAGCGTGGTATGTGTTCATGATGATTTTTAAAATAAAAGAAAGCTCTGAACACTGAATACAAACTATACAAAACAATAAACGAATAACGACCGTGACGCTACAATGAGAACTGTGCTGAACACAAGCAACTAACATAGACAATCACCCAACAAACAAACAGTGAAACCCAGGCTACCTAAGTATGATTCTCAATCAGAGACAACTAATGACACCTGCCTCTGATTGAGAACCATACTAGGCCCGAAACATAGAAATCCCCAAAATCATAGAAAAACAAACATAGACTGCCCACCCCAACTCACGCCCTGACCATCCTAAATAATGACAAAACAAAGGAAATAAAAGGTCAGACAGGAGAACCAGGTGCAGTCCATTTAGTGAGTAGCCAGACCAACACTAGAGAGGTAGGGAGAGAACAGAGGGAGGGAGGGAGGGAGGGAGGGAGGGAGGGGAGGGAGGGAGGGAGGGAGGGAGGGAGGGAGGGAGGGAGGGAGGGAGGGAGGGAGGGAGGGGAGGGGGAGGGAGGGAGGGAGGGAGGGAGGGAGGGAGGGAGGGAGGGAGGGAGAACCAGGTGCAGTCCATTTAGTGAGGAGCCAGACCAACACTACTGATTAATAGTCCTCTAGTATATGAGGTCAGCGTTATGGAATAGCTGTGCCAGTGTGTGTTTTACAAAAGACTGTAAAAAGCTGTAATCGCTGTCAAAGGTTATTCTGACATGTATTGACTCAGCGGGTTGAATACTTCATTAATCAAGATATATTAGTGTTTTATTTTACATTAATCAAAAAAATCTATATTTGAATTGTTCTTCCACTTTGACATTACAGAGTATTTTGTGAGGTTCATTGACTAAAAATGTACAATTAAATCAATGTTAATCCCAATTTGAAACAAATTAGGTAGGTAGGAAACACCTTCCAGTCCCAGTGTGTCTAACACAGACTCAGGTAGGAAACATCTTCCAGCCCCAATCTAACAGTCTGACACAGACTCAGGTAGGAAACATCTTCTAGCCCCAGTCTAACAGTCTGATACAGACTCAGGTAGGAAACACCTTCCAGCCCCAGTCTAACAGTCTGACACAGACTCAGGTAGGAAACATCTTCTAGCCCCAGTCTAACAGTCTGACACAGACTCAGGTAGGAAACATCTTCTAGCCCCAGTCTAACTGTCTAGACTCAGGTAGGAAACACCTTCCAGCCCCAGTCTGTCTGATAACACATCTTCCAGCCAGTCTGATACAGACTCAGGTAGGAAACAGTCTAACAGTCTGATACAGACTCAGGTAGGAAACATCTTCTAGCCCCAGTCCAGCCCAGACTCAGGTCATCTTCTAAGTCTAACAGTCTGATACAGACTCAGGTAGGAAACACCTTCCAGCCCCAGTCTAACAGTCTGACACAGACTCAGGTAGGAAACATCTTCTAGCCCCAGTCTAACTGTCTAACACAGACTCAGGTAGGAAACACCTTCCAGCCCCAGTCTGTCTGATACAGACTCAGGTAGGAAACATCTTCTAGCCCCAGTCTAACAGTCTGATACAGACTCAGGTAGGAAACACCTTCCAGCCCCAGTCTAACTGTCTGATACAGACTCAGGTAGGAAACACCTTCCAGCCCCAGTCTAACAGTCTGATACAGACTCAGGTAGGAAACACCTTCCAGCCCCAGTCTAACTGTCTGACACAGACTCAGGTAGGAAACATCTTCTAGCCCCAGTCTAACTGTCTAACACAGACTCAGGTAGGAAACACCTTCCAGCCCCAGTCTGTCTGATACAGTCTGGAAACACCTTCCAGCCCCAGTCTAACAGTCTGATACAGACTCAGGTAGGAAACACCTTCCAGCCCCAGTCTAACAGTCTGATACAGACTCAGGTAGGAAACACCTTCCAGCCCCAGTCTGTCTGAGACTCAGGTAGGAAATATCTTCAGCCCCAGTCTAACAGTCTGATACAGACTCAGGTAGGAAACACCTTCCAGCCCCAGTCTAACTGTCTGATACAGACTCAGGTAGGAAACACCTTCCAGCCCCAGTCTAACAGTCTGATACAGACTCAGGTAGGAAACACCTTCCAGCCCCAGTCTAACAGTCTGATACAGACTCAGGTAGGAAACACCTTCCAGCCCCAGTCTAACTGTCTGATACAGACTCAGGTAGGAAACATCTTCTAGCCCCAGTCTAACTGTCTAACACAGACTCAGGTAGGAAACACCTTCCAGCCCCAGTCTGTCTGACAGACTCAGGTAGGAAACACCTTCCAGCCCCAGTCTAACAGTCTGATACAGACTCAGGTAGGAAACACCTTCCAGTCCCAGTCTGTCTGATACAGACTCAGGTAGGAAACACCTTCCAGCCCCAGTCTAACTGTCTGATACAGACTCAGGTAGGAAACACCTTCCAGTCCCAGTCTAACAGTCTGACACAGACTCAGGTAGGAAACATCTTCTAGCCCCAGTCTGTCTGATACAGACTCAGGTAGGAAACATATTCTAGCCCCAGTCTAACTGTCTAACACAGACTCTAGGAATCACAGAGTCTGTCAGGTAGGAAACACCTTCCAGTCCCAGTCTAACAGTCTGATACAGACTCAGGTAGGAAACATCTTCTAGCCCCAGTCTGTCTGATACAGACTCAGGTAGGAAACATATTCTAGCCCCAGTCTGTCTGATACAGACTCAGGTAGGAAACATATTCTAGCCCCAGTCTAACAGTCTGATACAGACTCAGGTAGGAAACACCTTCCAGCTCCAGTCTGTCTGATACAGACTCAGGTAGGAAACATCTTCCAGCCCCAGTCTAACTGTCTGACACAGACTCAGGTAGGAAACATCTTCTAGCCCCAGTCTAACAGTCTGATACAGACTCAGGTAGGAAACACCTTCCAGCCCCAGTCTGTCTGATACAGACTCAGGTAGGAAACATCTTCCAGCCCCAGTCTGTCTGATACAGACTCAGGTAGGAAACACCTTCCAGTCCCAGTCTAACAGTCTGATACAGACTCAGGTAGGAAACATCTTCCAGCCCCAGTCTGTCTGATACAGACTCAGGTAGGAAACATCTTCCAGCCCCAGTCTGTCTGATACAGACTCAGGTAGGAAACACCTTCCAGCCCCAGTCTAACAGTCTGATACAGACTCAGGTAGGAAACATCTTCTAGCCCCAGTCTGTCTGATACAGACTCAGGTAGGAAACATATTCTAGCCCCAGTCTAACTGTCTAACACAGACTCAGGTAGGAAACATCTTCTAGCCCCAGTCTGTCTGATACAGACTCAGGTAGGAAACACCTTCCAGTCCCAGTCTAACAGTCTGATACAGACTCAGGTAGGAAACATCTTCTAGCCCCAGTCTAACAGTCTGATACAGACTCAGGTAGGAAACATCTTCCAGTCCCAGTCTAACTGTCTAACACAGACTCAGGTAGGAAACACCTTCCAGCCCCAGTCTAACTGTCTAACACAGACTCAGGTTGGAAACATCTTCCAGTCCCAGTCTAACTGTCTAACACAGACTCAGGTAGGAAACACCTTCCAGTCCCAGTCTAACTGTCTAACACAGACTCAGGTAGGAAACACCTTCCAGCCCCAGTCTGTCTGATACAGACTCAGGTAGGAAACACCTTCCAGCCCCAGTCTAACTGTCTGATACAGACTCAGGTAGGAAACACCTTCCAGCCCCAGTCTAACTGTCTGATACAGAGACAGAGAGGAAATATGGAGCTGATCCTGTCTAACTGTCTCCAATAGAATCTGACATGTCTCTATTCATCATCTCTAACTGAGACGTTCAACATACTATTGAAACTAAAACTCTGTCCAGAAACAAAACCCTCCACTCCTCTCCACCCTTCTCCTCTCTTCTCCCCTCCTCTCCTCTCTTATCCTCTCTCCTCCCCTCTCTTATCCTCTCTCCTCCCCTTCTCCCATCCTCTCCTCTTCTCCCATCCTCTCTTCTCCTCTCTCCTCCCCTCTCTCCTTTCCCCTCTCCTCTTCTCCCATCCTCTCTTCTCCTCTCTTCTCCCCTCCCTCCTCCTCTCTTATCCTCTCTCCCCTTCTCCCATCCTCTCCTTTCCCCTCTCCTCTTCTCCCATCCTCTCTTCTCCTCTCTCTCTCCCCTCTCCTCTTCTCCCATCCTCTCCTTTCCCCTCTCCTCTTCTCCCATCCTCTCTTCCCCTCTCTCCTCCCCTCTCCTCTTCTTTCCTCCGACTCTCTTCTTTCCTTCCCCTCTCCTCACCCCTCTTCTCTCCCCTCTCTCCCAGCCTCTCCCCTCCTCTTCTCATCTCCTCTCTCCTCTCCCCTCTTATCATCTGGCCTGGAATACGTCTGAAATCACAAACCAGGACTGAAGGCTGAGGAACGTTATAATTAAAAGGAGGGGAAGGAGGCCAACGAGAACAACGTACAAAATGACAAAGGCGTAGTTTAGTGTCTGGCGTGATCTTGATCATGCTTAGCTTTGTTTGTGTCCCAAATGGCACCCTATTCCCTATATAGTGCACTATTTTAGACGAGGGCACATAGGGCTCTGGTCAAAAGTAGTGCACTATATAGGGACATGTGGGACATAACCTATCTGAGTGAGCTGACAGGAGAGGAGAGATCCTGGTGATGATGACAGCCAGGCAGCAGAGTTATTATGTCTGATGAAAAGGCCTGCCACTCACAGATCTGCCTCTGTCTGGTCCTCCGCCAACACACTCAGTACTATCAGTGGGCTCTCATAGAGAACAGAACAGGTCAGGACCATACAGCAGTGGATTCTGGGTAATGGAGAGTACAGTACTATTATATTGTAGACTGATTAGACCTACCACAGGCTGAGTAAACACTTCCCCCTCTGAGGACATGGGCTGACCAGGAATAACATTTGCAAACCATTATGTATGAGTATATAACTGGAAGTACCAATCAAAAGAGAGGGAGGATCTTCAGCCAAGTTAAATAAACCAACAGCAGTTAAAGAATGAACAAGATCCTTCAGCACCACAGCTTCATTTGCATCATAAAACAAAAACCAAAAAAACCAACATCCTTTCAGTCAATCAATTAATTCAGTCATTGGTTGATTGTAATACCAACATAGATGACCTACCTAGAGCAGTCACGCCGAAGCCAGGTGGACAGGACGTGTGTTTGATGCAGAACTCCACCACCAGGTGGTAGCCTGGGATACACTCACACAGCTGGTCGTGGGTTCTGTTACACTCCTGACTGACCAGCTGCCTCTCCTTGCAGACGGTCGTGCAGTATTGGCAGCTGTCGCCCCAGTGCCAGTGTTCTGAGAAGGACCGGTCGGGGCACGGCGAGCAGGCGGTGGGGGTTTCGGCGGTACAGTGGGTCAGGACAGCCGTGCCGGGCGGACACTGGTCACACAGGAGGAGTTCAGAGGTCAAGGGGTCGTAGTGCTGGTACTTAGGGGGTGGGACCTCGTGGAACGCCCAGGAGAAGGAAATGGCGAAGAGCTGTGGAGAAATAGAGAGAGAGAGGGGGAAGAGAGAGGAGGGGGGAGAAGAGAGATAGTGGGGAAATGAAAGAGAGAACAGAGAGAGAAGAGGGAGAGAGAGATATAGAAAGATAAAGAGAGAGTCAGAGAACAGAGAGAGGAGGGGGAGGGAGAAGAGAGATAGTGGGGAAATGAAAGAGAGAACAGAGAGAGAAGAGGGAGATATAGAAAGATAAAGAGAGAGTCAGAGAACAGAGAGAGGGGGGGAGAAGAGAGATAGTGGGGAAATGAAAGAGAGAACAGAGAGAAATATAGAAAGATAAAGAGAGAGAGAGAACAGAGAGAGGAGGGGGAGGGAGAAGAGAGATAGTGGGGAAATGAAAGAAGAACAGATAAAGGGAGAGAGAGATATAGAAAGATAAAGAGAGAGTCAGAGAACAGAGAGAGGAGGGGGAGGGAGAAGAGAGATAGTGGGGAAATGAAAGAGAGAACAGAGAGAGAAGAGGGAGAGAGATATAGAAAGATAAAGAGAGTCAGAGAGAACAGAGAGAGGAGGGGGGGAGGGAGAAGAGAGATAGTGGGGAAATGAAAGAGAGAACAGAGAGAAATATAGAAAGATAAAGAGAGAGTCAGAGAACAGAGAGAGGAGGGGGAGGGAGAAGAGAGATAGTGGGGAAATGAAAGAGAGAACAGAGAGAGAAGAGGGAGAGAGAGATATAGAAAGATAAAGAGAGTCAGAGAACAGAGAGAGGAGGGGGAGGGAGAAGAGAGATAGTGGGGAAATGAAAGAGAGAACAGAGAGAGAAGAGGGAGAGAGAGATATAGAAAGATAAAGAGCGAGTCAGAGAACAGAGAGAGGAGGGGGGGGGAGAAGAGAGATAGTGGGGAAATGAAAGAGAGAACAGAGAGAGAAGAGGGAGAGAGAGAGGTGAAAAGAGAGACAGAAAGGGAGAGAGAACAGAGAGGAGAACCACCAGATTAGACAGAACGAATGTTTACAGCCTATCTGATGCCAGAGAAACTAAGTGTTCAGGCTTGTTGTGATTGACCGGGTGTAACCCAAGCCTGGGGTGATTGACTGAGTGACTAAGTGTTATATGAAGCCAGAAACCAGGCAGGACTAAATAGAAGCGTGTCTGTGATTGACAGTGTAAAGCAGCAGTAAGCAAGGCAGCAGCCTTCACCGCTGTGGCCCAGATGTCAATTCTCCCTCCGGGGACTTCCCCTACCTCCCCTACGCCACTGTCATGAAAAGCACTGTATCCAGTCAGCAATGTCCCTCAGAATCTCCTGCAGAACTGTATAGGCCTTGGCCTGGGGTGACCTATACTGGCCTGGGGTGACCTATACTGGCCTGGGGTGACCTAAACTGGCCTGGGGTGACCTAAACTGGCCTGGGGTGACCTAAACTGGCCTGGCGTGACCTATCAACTGGGGTGACTTAAACTGGCCTGGCCTGGGGTGCCCTATACTGGCCTGGGGTGACCTATACTGGCCTGGGGTGACCTATACTGGCCTTGGGTGACCTAACTGGCCTGGGATGACCTATACTGCCCGGCCTGGGGTGGGGGACCTATACTGGCCCGGCCTGGGGGACCTATACTGGGCCTGGGGTGACCTATACTGGCCCGGCCTGGGGTGACCTATACTGGCCCGGCCTGGGGGACCTATACTGGCCCGGCCTGGGGTGACCTATACTGGCCCGGCCTGGGGGACCTATACTGGCCCGGCCTGGGGGACCTATACTGGCCTGGCCTGGGGTGACCTATACTGTCCTGGCCTGGGGTGACCTTTTCTGTCCTGGCCTGGGGTGACCTATAATGGCCCGGCCTGGGGGACCTATATTGGCCCAGCCTGGGGTGACCTATACTGGCCCGGCCTGGGGTGACCTATACTGGCCCGGCCTGGGGGGCCTATACTGGCCTGGGGTGACCTATACTGGCCTGGGGTGACTTTTCTGTCCTGGCCTGGGGTGACCTATAATGGCCCGGCCTGGGGGACCTATATTGGCCCGGCCTGGGGTGACCTATACTGGCCTGGGGTGACTTTTCTGTCCTGGCCTGGGGTGACCTATAATGGCCCGGCCTGGGGGACCTATATTGGCCCAGCCTGGGGTGACCTATACTGGCCCGGCCTGGGGTGACCTATACTGGCCCGGCCTGGGGGGCCTATGACTGGCCTGGGGTGACCTATACTGGCCTGGGGTGACTTTTCTGTCCTGGCCTGGGGTGACCTATAATGGCCCGGCCTGGGGTGACCTATACTGGCCCGGCCTGGGGTGACCTATACTGGCCCGGCCTGGGGGACCTATACTGGCCTGGGGTGACCTATACTGGCCTGGGGTGACTTTTCTGTCCTGGCCTGGGGTGACCTATAATGGCCCGGCCTGGGGTGACCTATAATGGCCCGGCCTGGGGGCTATAACCTGGGGTGACCTAGGCCTGGGGTGACTTTTCTGTCCTGGCCTGGGGTGACCTATAATGGCCCGGCCTGGGGGACCTATATTGGCCCGGCCTGGGGTGACCTATACTGGCCTGGGGTGACTTTTCTGTCCTGGCCTGGGGTGACCTATAATGGCCCGGCCTGGGGGACCTATATTGGCCCAGCCTGGGGTGACCTATACTGGCCCGGCCTGGGGTGACCTAAATGGCCCGGCCTGGGGGGCCTAACTGGCCTGGGGTGACCTAAACTGGCCTGGGGTGACTTTTCTGTCCTGGCCTGGGGTGACCTAAATGGCCCGGCCTGGGGTGAAACTGGCCCGGCCTGGGGTGACCTATACTGGCCCGGCCTGGGGGCCTAAATCTGGCCTGGGGTGACCTAACTGGCCTGGGGTGACTTTTCTGTCCTGGCCTGGGGTGACCTAAATGGCCCGGCCTGGGGTGACCTATAATGGCCCGGCCTGGGGGGCCTATACTGGCCTGGGGTGACCTATACTGGCCTGGGGTGACTTTTCTGTCCTGGCCTGGGGTGACCTAAATACCCGGCCTGGGGGACCCATGCATTGCTTGTTTTACTCCCGGAAATGCCCCTGTGCATTCTGTATATGGAAGTTCTGGAATAAAGACATTGTTGAACTTTTGACCTTTCATCATTCAGTGGGAAGTCACCATTCAATGACATTCTGCTACAGAGCTCTAGACCAAAATTACACGCTGCTCTGTCGCCCATAATTACAATGTTCTGATCATCTGAAGGGAAGTCACATTGGATGACTCCTGTGGCCGTTCGCCAGCTGAGAGGGAATACAGCTGGAGTGTGTACATCCCCTCAATCAGACAGAGGCTTAGTGGCTCAGCGGTCTTAAGGCGCTGCATCTCAGTGCTTAGAGGCGTCACTACAGACCCTGGTTCGATTCCAGGCTGTATCACAACCGGCCGTGATTAGGAGTCCCATAGGGCGGCGCACAATTGGCCCAGCGTCGTCCGGGTTTGGCCGGAGTAGGCTGTCATTGTAAATAAGAATTTGTTCTTAACTGACATGCCTAGTTAAAATAAAAATATGGCTCCCTATGTAGTGCACTACTTTTGACCAGAACCCATAGGACTATATAGGGAATAGGGTGCAATTTGGGACGCATTAAGAGTTTACTAGTGTATTACACAGTAGTCAGTCAAGGAGATGTTATTCTGCTCGTCAGTGTCCAAACCGCTGAATGACACGAGAATTGAAATCAGGGCAGGAGCGTGATTTAAAAAACAAAATACTACTTCCTCTGACTAACTCAGGCTATGGAGCAGGATTTAAAAGACTTCCTCTGACTAACTCAGGCTATGGAGCCCTCTGACTAACTCAGGCTATGGAGCAGGATTTAAAAGACTTCCTCTGACTAACTCAGGCTATGGAGCCCTCTAACTAACTCAGGCTATGGAGCAGGATTTAAAAGACTTCCTCTGACTAACTCAGGCTATGGAGCAGGATTTAAAAGACTTCCTCTGACTAAAGTGCTGTAGCCTAATGGCTTTCCATATTCAACCTAAACCACCATCTCCCCCCCGGAGGGATGACAGACAGTCATTTCCATGTGTATCATTTCCCTGCATTAAGCACTGAGGAGGAACACACCCAGCAGCTGACTAAGAGGAACGCATTGGAGGACCTAGGCTACGTACCAAATGGCCCCCATATTCCCTATGTAGTGCACTATATAGGGAATAGGGCCCCCATAGGGCTCTGGTCAACAGTAGTGCACTATATAGGGAATAGGGCCCCCATAGGGCTATGGTCAACAGTAGTGCACTATATAGGGAATAGGGCCCCCATAGGGCTCTGGTCAACAGTAGTGCACTATATAGGGAATAGGGCCCCCATAGGGCTCTGGTCAACAGTAGTACACTATATAGGGAATAGGGCCCCCATAGGGCTATGGTCAACAGTAGTGCACTATATAGGGAATAGGGCCACCATAGGGCTCTGGTCAACAGTAGTGCACTATATAGGGAATAGGGCCCCCATAGGGCTATGGTCAACAGTAGTGCACTATATAGGGAATAGGGCCCCCATAGGGCTCTGGTCAACAGTAGTGCACTATATAGGGAATAGGGCCCCCATAGGGCTATGGTCAACAGTAGTGCACTATATAGGGAATAGGGCCCCCATAGGGCTCTGGTCAACAGTAGTGCACTTCCATAGGGAATAGGGCCCCCATAGGGCTCTGGTCAACAGTAAGCACTATATAGGGAATAGGGCCCCCATAGGGCTCTGGTCAACAGTAGTGCACTATATAGGGAATAGGGCCCCCATAGGGCTCTGGTCAACAGTAGTGCACTATATAGGGAATAGGGTCCCCATAGGGCTCTGGTCAACAGTAGTGCACTATATAGGGAATAGGGCCCCCATAGGGCTCTGGTCAACAGTAGTGCACTATATAGGGAATAGGGCCCCCATAGGGCTCTGGTCAACAGTAGTGCACTATATAGGGAATAGGGCCCCCATAGGGCTCTGGTCAACAGTAGTGCACTATATAGGGAATAGGGCCCCCATAGGGCTATGGTCAACAGTAGTGCACTATATAGGGAATAGGGCCCCCATAGGGCTCTGGTCAACAGTAGTGCACTATATAGGGAATAGGGCCCCCATAGGGCTATGGTCAACAGTAGTGCACTATATAGGGAATAGGGCCCCATAGGGCTCTGGTCAACAGTAGTGCACTATATAGGGAATAGGGCCCCCATAGGGCTATGGTCAACAGTAGTGCACTATATAGGGAATAGGGCCCCCATAGGGCTCTGGTCAACAGTAGTGCACTATAGAGGGAATAGGGTGCCATTTAAGATACAGACCTAGGCAATGTCCCAACTATCTCTCCTTCCTCCTAAAGTGTGCACTTGGTCACTTCCCTTAAAGCCCCAATGCAGTCTTTTTAATTGTATTTTTAAACCATCACCATGTGTGTTTATTTCATGAAAATAACTCAAAAAATATTTTTTATCATTTATTTCCCTGAGCTACCTTTTGCCATTGAAATGCTCAGTCCGATCGTGTGGGCGTGTCGATACACATTTTTAAATGTTTACAATACACGGCCCTGATTGGCGGTTAGGATGGTCTCGACTCGAGCAGGGGTCTCCAACATCACGAGCTACCAGTAGCTCACAGCCTACCTATGAGTAGCTAAATCAACCCAACATTGACATTATCCCACCCCTGGTTAGCCACTATTGGCTTAAAAGCCAAACCTAACACAATATCTGCCAATTAATTTCCAGCAATATCGCCCCTGTCTGTCTGTGTTGTGCGAGCGTCTGTCTATCACTCCGTGTGTATCAAGTTGATGTGATAACCATCTTGTTGGTTGACAGAAATACTTTCCCCCAAAAACACTCTCATATAAATGTTAACTGCAAAGTAGGCTTACCTGGCACAAGTGTTTAATGAGTAGATATAATTTGTATGTATAATTTGTTATTGGCTAACTTTGCCATAGAATGAGTAGCAGCAGTATAAAACCATCACCAGACCGGCTTGTTAGACGGCACATTCCTCACGCGCTACATATTAAAGGGACAGACGCCCAATTAAAGAGGAATTACACAAAACCCCAGACAATGGTCTTCTGATGTGATGTCATCATTAACATGGACTCAGAACATCTATTGGAGTTGTTTATTAAACCCTTATTTTACCAGGCATGTTGTCAGAAAACATAGTACACTACTTTCTGTTGTACACTAAGGACCAGGGAAGAGTTGATAACATAGTACACTACTTTCTGTTCTACACTAAGGACCAGGAGAAGAGTTGATAACATAGTACACTACTTTCTGTTCTACACTAAGGACCAGGGAAGAGTTGATAACATAGTACACTACTTTCTGTTCTACACTAAGGACCAGGGGAAGAGTTGATAACATAGTACACTACTTTCTGTTGTACACTAAGGACCAGGAGAAGAGTTGATAACATAGTACACTACTTTCTGTTGTACACTAAGGACCAGGGGAAGAGTTGATAACATAGTACACTACTTTCTGTTCTACACTAAGGACCAGGAGAAGAGTTGATAACATAGTACACTACTTTCTGTTCTACACTAAGGACCAGGGGAAGAGTTGATAACATAGTACACTACTTTCTGTTCTACACTAAGGACCAGGAGAAGAGTTGATAACATAGTACACTACTTTCTGTTCTACACTATGTTATCAACTCTTCTCCTGGTCCTTAGTGTACAACAGAAAGTAGTGTACTAAGGACCAGGAGAAGAGTTGATAACATAGTACACTACTTTCTGTTCTACACTAAGGACCAGGAGAAGAGTTGATAACATAGTACACTACTTTCTGTTGTACACTAAGGACCAGGAGAAGAGTTGATAACATAGTACACTACTTTCTGTTGTACACTAAGGACCAGGAGAAGAGTTGATAACATAGTACACTACTTTCTGTTGTACACTAAGGACCAGGGGAAGAGTTGATAACATAGTACACTACTTTCTGTTGCACACTAAGGACCAGGAGAAGAGTTGATAACATAGTACACTACTTTCTGTTGTACACTAAGGACCAGGGGAAGAGTTGATAACATAGTACACTACTTTCTGTTGCACACTAAGGACCAGGGGAAGAGTCGATAACATAGTACACTACTTTCTGTTGTACACTAAGGACCAGGGGAAGAGTTGCAGGGGAGAGGAGAATAAGAGAAGGATGCACCTATTTGAAAGTTTGAAAAAAAATGAGTAGCTTGTGACGTGTGTTTTTTATTAAGTAGCTCTCATGCTAGAAAAGGTTGGAGAACCCTGCTGTAGAGCCTACCTCGTTAACCCCTTCAAATAGAACTGCTCATTGGTCAGAATAATCTAATCGTATTGTGATGTCATGCTGTGGCCAAAAACTCCATCCCACCTGAACAGGCTTTTTCTTTTTTTTTAAAAGCTCTTATACTAAAAGGACATTATCATAATTTTCACAATTTGAGAGTGTTATTTCGACCTCAAAGTGCTGAAATAACATGAATGAAACTGTAAAATCACTGCACTGCCCCTTTAACTCATTTGAAAGGAGAGGACTGGTATACAATGCTTTTAGATTTGTGGGAAGTAGTAAACGAACGCACACATCAGTAGAAAGTAGACTCGCCTCCAGACGTTCTAAGTTTGGTTTAAAAAAAACGTCAAGCAACAAGACTATGGAGGACCAAATGTATTGTACACACAGCGGTAAGTCTCTTTGGATAACAGAGTCGGCTATATGGTATACATCATTAGGTCTATTACAATGGAGGATCAGAAGGCTGGAGAGCTGAGGGATGGATGGATGGAGTCAGTACTGCTGTTCAGGTGGTCTGCCTGGGGATTTCAGCTCTTCAGAGACATCAAACACACACACAGACTGACCCAGCCCTCTGCCTCTAACTAAACTGACTGATGTAAAATCCCCCCCATTAAAAGGCCTCAGAGGCTACATCCCAAAATGGCACCCTATTCCCTATATAGTGCACTACTTTAGACCAGAGCCCTATGGCACCCTATTCCCTACATAGTGCACTACTTTAGACCAGAGCCCTATGGCACCCTATTCCCTACACATAGTGCACTACTTTAGACCAAAGTCCTATGGGCCCTGGTCAAAAGAGTACACTGAATAGGGATTAGGGTGCTATTTGGGACACACTAGTGGGAGGCCTGGCATCAAACAGCACTCTTGATGAAATCCTAAAACCATCAACGACCCCAGCAGCTATGAGCAGATGGGTCGGTACCCATAATACCCATAACAAATCAAATGTTAGTATACAGATGATATAACATACACATACTGTGAGACATTACAACTTAATAAACCTAGGAGAATGACAAATCTGGCACGTTCAACTCTTACAATCAAATCAAATGTTATTTGTCACATGCGCCCGAATACAACAGGTGTAGGTAGACCTTACAGTGAAATGCTGAATACAACAGGTGTAGTAGACCTTACAGTGAAATGCTGAATACAACAGGTGTAGTAGACCTTACAGTGAAATGCTGAATACAACAGGTGTAGTAGACCTTACAGTGAAATGCTGAATACAACAGGTGTAGTAGACCTTACAGTGAAATGCTGAATACAACAGGTGTAGTAGACCTTACAGGAAATGCTGAATACAACAGGTGTAGTAGACCTTACAGGGAAATGCTGAATACAACAGGTGTAGTAGACCTTACAGGGAAATGCTGAATACAACAGGTGTAGTAGACCTTACAGGGAAATGCTGAATACAACAGGTGTAGGTAGACCTTACAGGGAAATGCTGAATACAACAGGTGTAGTAGACCTTACAGGGAAATGCTGAATACAACAGGTGTAGTAGACCTTACAGGGAATGCTGAATACAACAGGTGTAGTAGACCTTACAGGGAATGCTGAATACAACAGGTGTAGTAGACCTTACAGGGAATGCTGAATACAACAGGTGTAGTAGACCTTACAGTGAAATGCTGAATACAACAGGTGTAGTAGACCTTACAGTGAATGCTGAATACAACAGGTGTAGTAGACCTTACAGTGAAATGCTGAATACAACAGGTGTAGTAGACCTTACAGTGAAATGCTGAATACAACAGGTGTAGTAGACCTTACAGTGAAATGCTGAATACAACAGGTGTAGTAGACCTTACAGTGAAATGCTGAATACAACAGGTGTAGTAGACCTTACAGTGAAATGCTGAATACAACAGGTGTAGTAGACCTTACAGTGAAATGCTGAATACAACAGGTGTAGTAGACCTTACAGTAAAATGCTGAATACAACAGGTGTAGTAGACCTTACAGTGAAATGCCGAATACAACAGGTGTAGTAGACCTTACAGTGAAATGCTGAATACAACAGGTGTAGTAGACCTTACAGTGAAATGCTGAATACAACAGGTGTAGTAGACCTTACAGTGAAATGCTGAATACAACAGGTGTAGTAGACCTTACAGTGAAATGCTGAATACAACAGGTGTAGTAGACCTTACAGGGAATGCTGAATACAACAGATGTAGTAGACCTTACATTTAAATGCTGACTGACAAGCCCTTAACCAACAATGCAGTTTAAAAAAAAAAAAAACGAACAAAAATAAGAATAAGAAATAAAAGTCACAAATCAATATTTGGGTCAATAAAGTCCACCAACTAACTTTTAGAAACCTGTAACAGTACAGGCAGGTAGCCAAGTATGAAAGCAAAACAGTAGCAGCGATAGCAGAGATTCATACAGTATGTGTAACCATGGCAGAGTATGTCATTGATCTCCATATCATTTAGTCCCAGGCTGTGTTCCACTGTCTCTGATTTATGCAGCATTACAACTAACAGATGATCATTTATGAGTGGGAGGCCGTAGCAAGAGTTTGGCACGGTCAAGTGGGTATTTGTTAATGATTAACTAAAGATAATATAAACATTTCTGATGAAACTGAGTCTGATATATATATATATCAGACTCAGTTTCATCAGAAATGATTGAAACTGAGTCTTTCTCCATCAGAAATGTTTATATTATCGTTAGTTAATCATTAACAAATACCCACTTTACCGTGCCAAACTCTTGCTACGGCCTCCCACTCATAAATGATCATCTGTTAGTTGTAATGCTGCATAAATCAGAGACAGTGGAACACAGCCTGGGACTAAATGTATATATATATATTCTGTTTGTTTTGAAGGATTCTTTCAATGGACATTTCCACCAACTTCCGAGTCATTTTGGAGGATGTTTACACATACCACCTAACTCACCTGAGAACCAGGGTGAATCCCGAAATGGAAACGTGTTCCTGTAGTAATTCAGATGGCATCAGTCATGCGGTTTCCACAGTACATGACAACAACTTAAACAGTAGAGAAAAGGATAGAGACACTGTCTCTCAGTGTTTCAATGTTATTAGAGTAGAGAAAAGGATAGAGACACTGTCTCTCAGTGTTTCAATGTTATTAGAGTAGAGAAAAGGATAGAGACACTGTCTCTCAGTGTAGTAGAGAAAAGGATGGAGACACTGTCTCTCAGTGTTTCAATGTTATTAGAGTAGAGAAAAGGATAGAGACACTGTCTCTCAGTGTTTCAATGTTATTAGAGTAGAGAAAAGGATAGAGACACTGTCTCTCAGTGTTTCAATGTTATTAGAGTAGAGAAAGGGATAGAAACACTGTCTCTCAGTGTAGTAGAGAAAAGGATAGAGACACTGTCTCTCAGTGTAGTAGAGAAAAGGATAGAGACACTGTCTCTCAGTGATTCCATGTTATTATACCATATCCAACCTATTAGTTCCACCACCCACACATGCAATGACATCTCCTGGTTTCAATGATGTTTCTAGAGACAATATCTCTCTCTTCATCACTCAATACCTAGGTTTACCTCCACTGTATTCACATACTACCATACCTTTGTCTGTACATTATACCTTGATGCTATTTTACCACCCCAGAAACCTCCTTTTACTCTATGTTCCAGACGTTCTAGACGACCAATTCTCATAGCTTTTAGCCATACCCTTATCCTACTCCTCCTCTGTTCCTCTGGTGATGTAGAGGTGAATCCAGGCCCTGCAGTGCCTAGCTCCACTCCTATTCCCCAGGCGCTCTCTTTTGATGACTTCTGTGACCGTAATAGCCTTGGTTTCATGCATGTTAACATTAGAAGCCTCCTCCCTAAGTTTGTTCTATTCACTGCTTTAGCATACTCAGCCAACCCGGATGTTCTAGCTGTGTCTGAATCCTGGCTTAGGAAGACCACCAAAAATTCAGAAATTTTAATTCCAAACTACAACATTTTCAGACAAGATAGAACTGCCAAAGGGGGCGGTGTTGCAATCTACTGCAAAGATAGCCTGCAGAGTTCTGTCCTACTATCCAGGTCTGTACCCAAACAATTTGAACTTCTACTTTTAAAAATCCACCTCTCTAAAAACAAGTCTCTCACCGTTGCCGCCTGCTATAGACCACCCTCTGCCCCCAGCTGTGCTCTGGACACCATATGTGAACTGATTGCCCCCATCTATCTTCAGAGTTCGTGCTGCTAGGCGACCTAAACTGGAACATGCTTAACACCCCAGCCATCCTACAATCTAAACTTGATGCCCTCAATCTCACACAAATTATCAATGAACCTACCAGGTACCTCCCCAAAGCCTTAAACACGGGCACCCTCATAGATATCATCCTAACCAACTTCCACTCTAAATACACCTCTGCTGTCTTCAACCAAGATCTCAGCGATCACTGCCTCATTGCCTGCATCTGTAATGGGTCAGCGGTCAAACGACCTCCACTCATCACTGTAAAACGCTCCTTGAAACACTTCTGCGAGCAGGCCTTTCTAATCGACCTGGCCGGGGTATCCTGGAAGGATATTGATCTCATCCCGTCAGTAGAGGATGCCTGGATATTTTTTTAAAATGCCTTCCTAACCATCTTAAATAAACATGCCCCATTCAAGAAATTTAGAACCAGGAACAGATATAGCCCTTGGTTCTCCCCAGACCTGACTGCCCTTAACCAACACAAAAACATCCTATGGCGTTCTGCATTAGCATCGAACAGCCCCCGTGATATGCAGCTGTTCAGGGAAGCTAGAAACCATTATACACAGGCAGTTGGAAAAGCCAAGGCTAGCTTTTTCAAGCAGAAATTTGCTTCCTGCAACACTAACTCAAAAAAGTTCTGGGACACTGTAAAGTCCATGGAGAATAAGAACACCTCTTCCCAGCTGCCCACTGCACTGAAGATAGGAAACACTGTCACCACTGATAAATCCACCATAATTGAGAATTTCAATAAGCATTTTTCTACGGCTGGCCATGCTTTCCACCTGGCTACTCCTACCCCGGTCAACAGCACTGCACCCCCAACAGCAACTCGCCCAAGCCTTCCCCATTTCTCCTTCTCCCAAATCCATTCAGCTGATGTTCTGAAAGAGCTGCAAAATCTGGACCCCTACAAATCAGCCGGGCTAGACAATCTGGACCCTTTCTTTTTAAAATTATCTGCCGAAATTGTTGCCACCCCTATTACTAGCCTGTTCAACCTCTCTTTCGAATCGTCTGAGATTCCCAAAGATTGGAAAGCAGCTGCGGTCATCCCCCTCTTCAAAGGGGGACACTCTTGACCCAAACTGCTACAGACCTATATCTATCCTACCGTGCCTTTCTAAGGTCTTCGAAAGCCAAGTCAACAAACAGATTACCGACCATTTCGAATCTCACCATACCTTCTCTGCTATGCAGTCTGGTTTCAGAGCTGGTCATGGGTGCACCTCAGCCACGCTCAAGGTCCTAAACGATATCTTAACCGCCATCGATAAGAAACATTACTGTGCAGCCGTATTCATTGATCTGGCCAAGGCTTTCGACTCTGTCAATCACCACATCCTCATCGGCAGACTCGACAGCCTTGGTTTCTCAAATGATTGCCTCACCTGGTTCACCAACTACTTCTCTGATAGAGTTCAGTGTGTCAAATCGGAGGGTCTGCTGTCCGGACCTCTGACAGTCTCTATGGGGGTGCCACAGGGTTAAATTCTTGGACCGACTCTCTTCTCTGTATACATCAATGAGGTCGCTCTTGCTGCTGGTGAGTCTCTGATCCACCTCTACGCAGACGACACCATTCTGTATACTTCCGGCCCTTCTTTGGACACTGTGTTAACAACCCTCCAGGCAAGCTTCAATGCCATACAACTCTCCTTCCGTGGCCTCCAATTGCTCTTAAATACAAGTAAAACTGAATGCATGCTCTTCAACCGATCGCTACCTGCACCTACCCGCCTGTCCAACATCACTACTCTGGACGGCTCTGACTTAGAATACGTGGACAACTACAAATACTTAGGTGTCTGGTTAGACTGTAAACTCTCCTTCTAGACCCATATCAAACATCTCCAATCCAAAGTTAAATCTAGAATTGGCTTCCTATTTCGCAACAAAGCATCCTTCACTCATGCTGCCAAACATACCCTTGTAAAACTGACCATCCTACCAATCCTCGACTTTGGCGATGTCATTTACAAAATAGCCTCCAATACCCTACTCAACAAATTGGATGCAGTCTATCACAGTGCAATCCGTTTTGTCACCAAAGCCCCATATACTACCCACCATTGCAACCTGTACGCTCTCGTTGGCTGGCCCTCGCTTCATTCTCGTCGCCAAACCCACTGGCTCCATGTCATCTACAAGACCCTGCTAGGTAAAGTCCCCCCTTATCTCAGCTCGCTGGTCACCATAGCATCTCCCACCTGTAGCACACGCTCCAGCAGGTATATCTCTCTAGTCACCCCCAAAACCAATTCTTTCTTTGGCCGCCTCTCCTTCCAGTTCTCTGCTGCCAATGACTGGAACGAACTACAAAAATCTCTGAAACTGGAAACACTTATCTCCCTCACTAGCTTTAAGCACCAACTGTCAGAGCAGCTCACAGATTACTGCACCTGTACATAGCCCACCTATAATTTAGCCCAAACAACTACCTCTTTCCCAACTGTATTTAATTTTAATTAATTAATTTATTTTGCTCCTTTGCACCCCATTATTTTTATTTCTACTTTGCACATTCTTCCATTGCAAAACTACCATTCCAGTGTTTTACTTGCTATATTGTATTTACTTTGCCACCATGGCCTTTTTTGCCTTTACCTCCCTTCTCACCTCATTTGCTCACATTGTATATAGACTTGTTTATACTGTATTATTGACTGTATGTTTGTTTTACTCCATGTGTAACTCTGTGTCGTTGTATCTGTCGAACTGCTTTGCTTTATCTTGGCCAGGTCGCAATTGTAAATGAGAACTTGTTCTCAACTTGCCTACCTGGTTAAATAAAAGGTCAAATAAAATTTTTAAAAAAAAATTAGAGTAGAGAAAAGGATAGAGACACTGTCTCTCAGTGTAGTAGAGAAAAGGATAGAGACACTGTCTCTCAGTGTTTCAATGTTATTAGAGTAGAGAAAGGATAGAGACACTGTCTCTCAGTGTTTCAATGTTATTAGAGTAGAGAAAGGATAGAGACACTGTCTCTCAGTGTTTCAATGTTACTAGAGAAGAGAAAAGGATAGAGACACTGTCTCTCAGTGTTTCAATGTTATTAGAGTAGAGAAAGGATAGAGACACTGTCTCTCAGTGTTTCAATGTTATTAGAGTAGAGAAAAGGATAGAGACACTGTCTCTCAGTGTAGTAGAGAAAAGGATGGAGACACTGTCTCTCAGTGTAGTAGAGAAAAGGATAGAGACACTGTCTCTCAGTGTTTCCATGTTATTAGAGTAGAGAAAAGGATAGAGACACTGTCTCTCAGTGTAGTAGAGAAAAGGATAGAGACACTGTCTCTCAGTGTAGTAGAGAAAAGGATAGAGACACTGTCTCTCAGTGTAGTAGAGAAAAGGATAGAGACACTGTCTCTCAGTGTAGTAGAGAAAAGGATAGAGACACTGTCTCTCAGTGTAGTAGAGAAAAGGATAGAGACACTGTCTCTCAGTGTAGTAGAGAAAAGGATAGAGACACTGTCTCTCAGTGATTCCATGTTATTAGAGTAGAGAAAAGGATAGAGACACTGTCTCTCAGTGTAGTAGAGAAGAGGATAGAGACACTGTCTCTCAGTGATTCCATGTTATTAGAGTAGAGAAAGGATAGAGACACTGTCTCTCAGTGTAGTAGAGAAAGGATAGAGACACTGTCTCTCAGTGTAGTCGAGAAAAGGATAGAGACACTGTCTCTCAGTGTAGTAGAGAAAGGATAGAGACACGGTCTCTCAGTGTAGTAGAGAAAAGACACTGATAGAGACACTGTCTCTCAGTGATTCCATGTTATTAGAGTAGACCGGTAGGACAGAAACACTACTGACGGCATCACTACTACTGTTGATGTAAAAGAGGAAGTTACTGTAGTCGCTGTGAAAAAGCTTCCCTTCAGGATGATGTGTTCCTTTCTTAATAAACGTTAGGTGGTGGATGTGTGTGTGGATGTGTGTGTGTGTGTGTGTGTGTGTGTGTGTCCTCTGTGTGTGTGTGTGTCCTCTGTGTATGTGTGTGTGTCCTCTGTGTGTGTGTGTGTCCTCTGTGTGTGTGTGTGTGTGTGTCCTCTGTGTGTGTGTGTGTGTGTGTCCTCTGTGTGTGTGTGTGTGTGTGTGTGTCCTCTGTGTGTGTGTGTCCTCTGTGTGTGTGTGTGTGTGTGTGTCCTCTGTGTGTGTGTGTGTGTGTCCTCTGTGTGTGTGTGTGTGTGTGTCCTCTGTGTGTGTGTGTGTGTGTGTGTGTCCTCTGTGTGTGTGTGTCCTCTGTGTGTGTGTGTGTGTGTGTGTGTGTGTGTGTGTGTGTGTCCTCTGTGTGTGTGTGTGTGTCCTCTGTGTGTGTGTGTGTGTGTCCTCTGTGTGTGTGTCCTCTGTGTGTGTGTGTGTGTGTGTGTGTGTGTGTGTATTTGACAACAAAAAAAACAGATTTGTGTTTATTCTACAGGGCGTGACCTTTTGACACATTTCTCTCTGCCTCTCTGTCACCTCGTGAACGGCTCATTTTGGGGAAGTTGTCTGTAACAGACGCCACCGAGTGCAGACACCACCGAGTGCAGACACCACCGGGGGCAGAGCATAAAGATAAAGAGTTAAAAGATAACAAGCCACATGTAGAACAATCCACATAGAAGAATAGCTCCCTGGCTCTGCTTTCACATTAATATCACCTGCATTCATTTACACAGAAGGCAAGTGTAGCCTATCATATCAGACACAATGTGTATCTGTGTTTCAATCATTTAACACACACACACACACACACACACACACACACACACACATGCACACACACACACACACACACACACACACACACACACACACACATGCACACACACACACACACACACACACACACACACACACACACACACACACACACACACACACACACACACACACACACACACACACACACACACGACATAAAGAGTTCAATGAAAATAGAATACGTTTATTTTCATACAAGTTCTCTACTGGTTTTTAATCTGATACAGATCTCAACATGGACATATGCAAACCCCTTTATGAGGCCCAGATAGGAAGGACACCATGCAAAACACATCAAAGGAAACAACTGTGCTTTCTGTACCAAAACAGAGAGGTGAGAACTACACTACCACCAGTGTAATATCCTATAGCATTATTATGACACATCATCGCCTGACTACTAACACACCGTTGGGCCAGAAGCAGGCACTTTTAGGACAAATTCTCACAGCTGTCACTCACTATCTATGGAATCTTGATTCACTTCACATTGGTCCTACAGGAAATAAAAACATAACCTACATCTCAACCCCATTAGCCTAGTGGGGTGGCAGGTAACCTAGCGGTTAGAGTGGAGGGACGGCAGGTAGCCTAAATCAAACCAAATTTATTTATATAGCCCTTCGTACATCAGCTGATATCTCAAAGTGCTGTACAGAAACCCAGCCTAAAACCCCAAACAGCAAGCAATGCAGGTGTAGAAGTACGGTAACCTAGTGGTTAGAGTGTAGGGACGGCAGGTAGCCTAGTGGTTAGAGTGGAGGGACGGCAGGTCGCCTAGTGGTTAGAGTGGAGGGACGGCAGGTAGCCTAGTGGTTAGAGTGTAGGACGGCAGGTCGCCTAGTGGTTAGAGTGGAGGGACGGCAGGTAGCCTAGTGGTTAGAGTGTAGGACGGCAGGTAACCTAGTGGTTAGAGTGTAGGGACGGCAGGTAGACTAGCGGTTAGAGTGGAGGGGCGGCAGGTAGCCTAGTGGTTAGAGTGAAGGGACGGCAGGTAGCCTTGTGGTTAGAGTGAAGGGACGGCAGGTAGCCTAGTGGTTAGAGTGAAGGGACGGCAGGTAGCCTTGTGGTTAGAGTGAAGGGACGGCAGGTAGCCTAGTGGTTAGAGTGAAGGGACGGCAGGTAGCCTAGTGGTTAGAGTGAAGGGACGGCAGGTAGCCTAGTGGTTAGAGTGAAGGGACTGCAGGTAGCCTTGTGGTTAGAGTGTAGGGACGGCAGGTATCCTAGTGGTTAGAGCGTTGGGCCAGGAACCGAAAGGTTGCAATATTGAATCCCCGACCTGAGAAGGTAAAAGTCGTTCTGCCCCCAAAAACAAGGCAGTTGACTCACAGTTCCTAGGCCGTCATTGAAAATAAGAATTTGTTCTTAACTGACTTGCCTAGTTTAAAAAAAAATGTAAATACAAAATTGACGTATTGTCACGTTTCATGCATGTCGCACAAATAAAAATAAATACTGATGCAGTTCATGGTTCCTTTTTAGGATTAGTTTAGGAAAATTACACATGGTATGTGTAGGGGTGGGAACCATCTCTAACCAACAAGTTATGCAAATTCAGCCTGAAACAAATTGAGTCATGACGGAGAGAGTTGAAAATACAATACACACCTATGTCAGGAGAGTCATGTGGTCGAGAAATATAGCAGCATCTTGGTGTTTAGGCTCTATGAAGCCGGTACTATTTATAATAGTCATTGACGCATAAACATTATCGACTTAGTTTACATTAAAATACAAAATATGAAATATGTAAAAGAAATTTGTTCAAAACTTTCGTCCATACAACGAGGTTTCAAAACAATCACAGTTAGAAACGTCTCATTTCTACTAATATTGGACTCCCCTTCACCAAAGACAAAGAGCTACAATTTCTATAATCAAAGATGATTTAAACACAGAATAGACTACCTACCTGTGCTGCGTTTTGATGAAGGAGCGCATCGCATCGAATATAACCGGGATGTATCGTTCATCTGCACACTGTTCTCATCTCACAATTCACTCGTTGGAATAATCTATTCAATCGTTAGAATAAACCCCTTCGCCAAACATAGTCCACGGAGAGTATCAACAACGTGAAGGTAAAATACTCACCACGTGTAATTTCATTGCTGGCTGTGGTCTCATACTGTTAGCGCTCATCTCCGTCTCCTCTGTAGTAGAAATCCGTTAGGACGAGACGAGGTTGTTTCCATACTTATACTTAGGAAGTGTGCCCACCCACTTTGGTGGCATTACGACTAGCGGGCTTCTTCGCTTTGCCTTCTTACAGGGTTTCTCCTTCAAATAAATGCATACTTGCTATGATTGCGTCATCACTTACGTAGACTATAGAGGCAGTTTAAAAAAAATCAATTTATGGTTTAGCACTGGAAATAAAATGAATATTTACAATTTGATGTATAATGCCGTTAACTCATATGAACAATAGCCTTTTTTAAGTTATTTAAAAAATAGTTATTCAAACAATGAAATTAACAAAGGAGGGCATTGATCATTCTTGCCTAATGCCTATAATGCCGAATGTTTAGGTTGTTATTGTCTCCTTCCTGGATGGGGAAGACGAGGTATTGGTTCAGAGAGAGGTTGGGTGACCAGGTATTGGTCCAGAGAGGGTTAGGTGATGAGGTATTGGTCCAGAGAGAGGTTGGGTGATCAGGTATTGGTCCAGAGAGGTTGGGTGACCAGGTATTGGTCCAGAGAGAGGTTGGGTGACGAGGTATTGGTTCAGAGAGAGGTTGGGTGACCAGGTATTGGTCCAGAGAGAGGTTGGGTGACCAGGTATTGGTCCAGAGAGAGGTTGGGTGACCAGGTATTGGTCCAGAGAGAGGTTGGGTGACGAGGTGTTGGTCCAGAGAGAGTTGGGTGACCAGGTATTGGTCCAGAGAGAGGTTGGGTGACCAGGTATTGGTTCAGCGAGAGGTTGGGTGACTTGTGTCGAGCACATTTTGTGAAGACAACAACCTCACAGAAGATGAACCATATCCATCAAACCTACCATATTTCCTGGTTAATTACAGACAGAACTGTCATATACTTTACAGTGAGTGCCTTCAGAAAGTATTCATACCCCTTTACTTGTTCCACATTTTGTTGTGTTACAGCCTGAATTCAAAATGGATTTATGTATAATAATATCTCTTATTGACAAAGTGAAAAGATGGGGTTTTAGATTTTTTTTTTTTCTCCAAATGTATTGAAAAGGAAATACTGAAAAATCTAATTTACATATACTACCATTCAAAAGTTTGGGGTCACTTAGAAATGTCATTATTTTTAAAAGATAAGCACATTTTTTTGTCCATTAAAATAACATTGAATTGATCAGAAATACAGTGTAGACATTGTTAATGTTATAAATTACTTTTGCAGCTGGAAACAGCTGATTTTAATGGACCTGATTTTTTCTTTGTAACGGCTGATTTGAATGGGCCTCTGTGCATAGGCGTACAGAGACCCATTATCAGCAACCATCACTCCTGTGTTCCAACTGCCCGTTGTGTCAGCTAGTCCAAGTTTATCATTTTAAAAGGCTAATTGATCATTAGAAAACCCATTTGCGATTATGTTAGCACAGCTGAAAACTGTTGTTTGTGATTTAAGAAGCAATAAAACTGACCTTCTTTAGACTAGTTGAGTATTTGGAGCATCAGCATTTGTGGGTTCGATAACAGGCTCAAAATGGCCAGAAACAAATACCTTTCTGCTGAAACTCGTCAGTCTATTCTTGTTCTGAGAAATGAAGGCTATTCCATGCGAGAAATTGCCAAGAAACTGAAGATCTCATACAACGCTTTGTGCTACTCCCGTCACAGAACAGCGCAAATTGGCTTTAACCAGAATAGAAAGAGGGGTGGGAGGCCCCGGTGCACAACTGAGCAAGAGGACAAGTACATTAGAGTGTCTAGTTTGAGAAGCAGACGCCTCACAAGTCCTCAATTGGCAGCTTCATTAAATAGTACCCACAAAACACCAGTCTCAACGTCAACAGTGAAGAGGCGACTCCGGGATGCTGGCCTTCTAGGCAGAGTTGCAAAGAAAAAGCCATATCTCAGACTGGCCAATAAAAAGAAAAGATTAAGATGGGCAAAAGAACAGAGACACTGGACAGAGGAACTCTGCCTAGAAGGCAGAGTCGCCTCTTCACTGTTGACTTTGAGACTGGTGTTTTGTGGGTACTATTTAATGAAGCTGCCAGTCTCCCAGTGTCTATTGGAAAGCAGACTGAATCAGGTTTTCCTCTAAGATTTTGCCTGTGCTTAGCTCTATTCCGTTTCTTTTATCCTAAAACTCCCTAGTCCCTCCCGGGTGGCGCCGTGGTTAAGGGCGCTGTACTGCAGCGCCAGCTGCACCACCAGAGACTCTGGGTTCGCGGCCAGGCTCTGTCGTAACCGGCCGTGACCGGGAGGTCCGTGGGGTGACGCACAATTGGCCTAGCGTCGTCCGGGTTAGGGAGGTTTTGGCCTGTAGGGAAATCCTTGTCTCATCGCGCACCAGCGACTCCTGTGGTGGGCCGGGTGCAGTGCGCGCTAACCAAGGTTGCCAGGTGCACAGTGTTTCCTCCAACACATTGGTGCGGCTGGCTTCCGGGTTGGATGGCGCTGTGTCAAGAAGCAGTGCGGCTTGGTTGGGTTGTGTATCGGAGGACGCATGACTTTCAACCTTCGTCTCCCCGAGCCTGTGCGGGAGTTGTAGCGATGAGACAAGATAGTAGCTACTAAACAATTGGATACCATGAAATTGGGGAGAAAAAGGGGTAAAATTTAAAAATAAAAACTCCCTAGTCCTTGCCTATGACAAGCATACCCATAACATGATCCAGCCACCACCATGCTTGAAAATATGAAGAGTTGTATTGGATTTGCCCCAAACATAATGATTTGTATTCAGGACATACATACAGTATATTTCTTTGGCACATTTTTAGCAGTTTTCCTTTAATGCCTTACTGCAAACAGGATGCATGTTTTGGAATATGTTTTATTCTGTACAGGCTTCCTTCTTTTCACTCTGTCATGTAGGTTAGTATTGTGGAATAACTACAATGTTGTTGATCCATCCTCAGTTTTCTCCTGTCACAGCCATTAAACTCTGTAACTGTTTTAAAGTGACCACCAACCTCATGGTGAAATACCTGAGCGGTTTCCTTCCTCTCCGACAACTGAGTTAGACAGGACATCTGTATCTTTGTAGTGACTGGGTGTTTTGATACACCATCCAAAGTGTAATTAATAACTTCACCATGGTCAAAGGGATATTCATTGTCTGTTTTTTTTTACCCATCTACCAATAGGTGCCCTTCTTTGCGAGGCATCGCAAAACCTCCCTGGTCTTTGTGGTTGAATCTATTTTTAAATTCACTGCTCGATTGAAGGACCTTACAGATAATTGTATGCGTGGTGTCCAGAGATGAGGTAGTCATTCAAAAATCATGTTAAAACACTATTATTGCACACAGAGTCCATGCAACTTATTATGTGACTTGTTAAGCACATTTTTACTCCTTTTTTTTAGGCTTGCCCATAACAAAGGAGTTAAATACCTATTGATTCAAGACATATTCAGCTTTTCATTTATTTATTATAAAAATGTAAAAAAGTATAAAAACATGATTCCACTTTGACATTATGGTGTATGGTGTGTTGGTCAGTAAAACAACATTTCACTTCAATACATTTTAAATTCAGGCTGTAACACAACAAAAGTCAAGGGGTGTGAGTCCTTTAAGGTACTGTACTGTTTGTCTGGAATTTGTAATCAAATTCAAATTAATTATGGCTAAACCTCCTCTCACCCTAGAATTATTGACTATGCAAATACTATGTACAGGTATTAGGAAAAGTAGGACTGGGATTTATGAGGTGGGATTTATGAGGTATAAAGTATAGTTGTCAATGTGGTTGTTTATTATTCATTGCAGTCCTGAGTGTCCACTTCCGCCTAAAGATATTAACATATTCCTACAGATATTAACATATCCCTAAAGATATTAACATATTCCTAGAGATATTAACATATTTCTACAGATATTAACATATTCCTACAGATATTAACATATCCCTACAGATATTAACATATTCCTAGAGATATTAACATATTTCTACAGATATTAACATATTCCTACAGATATTAACATATCCCTACAGATATTAACATATTCCTAAAGATATTAACATATTCCTAAAGATATTAACATATTCTTACAGATATTAACACATTCCTAAAGATATTAACATATTCTTACAGATATTAACACATTCCTAAAGATATTAACACATTGTCACGTTCTGACCTTAGTTCTTTTGTCATGTCTTTGTTTTAGTATGGTCAGGGCGTGAGTTGGGTGGGTTATCTATGTTAGTTTTTCTATGATTTGCCATTTCTGTGTTTGGCCTGGTATGGTTCTCAATCAGAGGCAGCTGTCAATCGTTGTCCCTGATTGAGAACCATATTTAGGAGCCTGTTTTCTATTGTGTTTGGTGGGTGATTATTTTCTGTTTCCTGTTGTGTGTCTGCACCAGCCAGAACTGTTTTCTGTTGTGTGTCTGCACCAGCCAGAACTGTTTTCTGTTGTGTGTCTGCACCAGCCAGAACTGTTTTCAGTCGTTCTCTTTGTTGTTTTTGTTATTTCCGTGTTCATTTAATAAATATGGACACATACCACGCTGCATCTTGGTCCTCACCTACTTCCACCAACATTGGTTGTTACACATATAAGATATTAACATATTACTACAGATATTAATATATTCCTACAGATATTAACATATTCCTACAGATATTAACATATTCCTAAAGATATTAACATATTCCTGCACCCCAATAGTTCCTCCCTATTTCCAAACTACACCTTTATCTGATTGACATTTAGTGTGCTGTGGAGTCCAAATATTTATTGACCTACTCTTATAACTCAACCAATTTAGATCAAAAGTTATTTTTTTAACTAGGCAAGTAAGTTAAGAACAAAAGTTTATTTACAATGACGGCCTACCAGGGAACAGTGGGTTAACTGTCTTGTTCAGGGGCAGAACGACATATTTTTACCTTGTCAGCTTGGGGATTTGATCCAGCAACCTTTCGGTTACAAGGACCCCAGGACCAGCAGAAGCCAAATGACCCCATAACATCACAGATCCACCACTATATTTTACAGGTATGACCTTAACAAGGGCCCCAGGGCCAGTGGAAGCTAAATAGCCCCATAACATCACAGATACACCGCTATATTTTACAGGTATGTTGTTATTTTCTGCTTATGAATCTTTCTTTAGACAAAGGTTCCAACAAATGTAAACGCCTGGAGTTTGATAAACGGCACTGGCTCTTGGATCGGAACCTTTGTTCAAATGACATGAAAATTGAATTCTGAAAATGGCGCAGGTGAAGGATATCAAAGATCTGGAAAGATGCTGAAAGGAGGAATGATACCTCCCAATGTATTCTCCAATCTCATCAAACATTTTAGTAAAGGTTGTGTTATCTTGGCAAGGTGAGGCAATGAAAGGTATTAAAAACAGGACTTATTTTACAAAACAAAATTAATGTAACTTTACCACATTAGTGGAGCATACAATATAGCTTGGTACTATTTATTTTTATTTATTAGTATTTTCTTTTAGTTATTATTGCCAATCTGTATCAAGGGTGTCATTAAATATGGACTGTATATGGCTCCAGGGGCGCTGTGTGTGTGTGTGTTGTGAGATCAGCACAGAAGACAACTGCCAGTCTCTCCAGAACTGCACTAAGTTCTATTCTAAAGTTCTATTCTAAAGTTCTATTCTAAAAGTTCTATTCTAAAGTTCTATTCTAAAGTTCTATTCTAAAAGTTCTATTCTAAAGTTCTATTCTAAAGTTCTATTCTAAAGTTCTATTCTAAAGTTCTATTCTAAAAGTTCTATTCTAAAGTTTTATTCTAAAGTTCTATTCTAAAGTTCTATTCTAAAGTTCTATTCTAAAAGTTCTATTCTAAAGTTTTATTCTAAAAGTTCTATTCTAAAGTTCTATTCTAAAAGTTCTATTCTAAAACAGGGATTAGCAGACGATCGTGACTCACCCACTGGGTGACGTACCAGACAGATGACGTAGAAAACCTAGATCAATACGTACCAGACCTACAGTCTACGTAGTTAGACACGAGCCTCATCCTCGTAGGCAGGAGGGAAACCTCGGCTGTGAAGTCACAACACCACAACGACAACACAACGATAGCTGGAGACATCCTACACACACACACGACAGTCACACCACAACCCAGCGTAACGGTAGCTGGACATCCTACACACACACGGCATCAGTGACGCGTGGACGAGGCGTGGACGCCTGGTCAGATGTCCTGCGGTGAGGTCTCTCTCCTGACACCAACGGACTCACAAAGGAGACGTGGTGAGAGGAGGTAAACCATCTACTACACAGCTTAGCCCTGTCCCTCTGACCAAGTCAAAACCCTTACCCACACACCAATTACATATCACAATGCTGCACCCTTTGGTGGCTAGCCTAGCAGTACTGTTTTCACAGACTAGACTGCTGGCTTTGGCCCATAAATAACGTGCCAAATGGCACCATATTCCCGATATAGTGCACTACATTTCACCAGGTTCCATAGGACTCTTGTGAAAAGTAGTGCACTATAGAGGGAATAGGATGCCATTTGGGACACATGCCAACAACTACTATTGTGATTTATCTTTACTACTTTTGGAAGCGGTCGATGGTAGACCTTTAAATCTGAGATTTTAGTCATGTTTGCTGTAATTTACAACCTGTCTTATGCAAAATGTCCACGTCAAATGCGTTTGTTGGTTAAATCTTTGTTTAGATTCTGCAGCGACGCAGCGATCTCTGATTTAAATACAAAACAAGCAGAAAGATTAAAAGATTATGTTTCCTGCATCATGTAGCATAGAGGGTTAAGAGGCCAAATGGAACCCTCTTCCCTGTTTAGTGCACTATTTTTGACCAAGGCCAATAGGACTCCGGTCAAATGTAGTGCACTATATAGGAAATAGGGTGCCATTTGGGGGACAGGACAAGGAATCTCATGCCATCTCATTTGCATCCTCTGCAGTCTGATATGAGAGGTTTCACTCTTTTCCCTTTGTTTAGCCATTCGTTCCCATGTGTTCCTGTCAGCCTGCAAAGCTAACCAAACACAACCCATTTCCATAACAGATCTCACAAATGAATGGAAAAAGGGAACCTTAACTGATAGCTGGCCTCTAGCCCTGGACAACAGTCTGTTATGAGAGAGAGAGCCTGGGACAACCTGAACAACAGTCTGTTATGAGAGAGAGAGCCTGGTACAACCTGAACAACAGTCTGTTATGAGAGAGAGAGAGTCTGGTACAACCTGAACAACAGTCTGTTATGAGAGAGAGAGAGTCTGGTACAACCTGAACAACAGTCTGTTATGAGAGAGAGAGCCTGGTACAACCTGAACAACAGTCTGTTATGAGAGAGAAAGAGCCTGGTACAACCTGAACAACAGTCTGTTATGAGAGAGAGAGAGTCTGGTACAACCTGAACAACAGTCTGTTATGAGAGAGAGAGAGTCTGGTACAACCTGAACAACAGTCTGTTATGAGAGAGAGAGAGCCTGGGACAACCTGAACAACAGTCTGTTATGAGAGAGAGAGTCTGGTACAACCTGAACAACAGTCTGTTATGAGAGAGAGAGAGTCTGGTACAACCTGAACAACAGTCTGTTATGAGAGAGAGAGCCTGGTACAACCTGAACGATTGTCTGTTATGAGAGAGAGAGAGCCTGGTACAACCTGAACGATTGTCTGTTATGAGAGAGAAAGAGCCTGGTACAACCTGAACGATTGTCTGTTATGAGAGAGAGAGAGCCTGGTACAACCTGAACAACAGTCTCTTATGAGAGAGAGAGAGTCTGGTACAACCTGAACAACAGTCTGTTATGAGAGAGAGAGAGCCTGGTACAACCTGAACAACAGTCTGTTATGAGAGAGAGAGCCTGGTACAACCTGAACAACAGTCTGTTATGAGAGAGAGAGCCTGGTACAACCTGAACAACAGTCTGTTATGAGAGAGAAAGAGCCTGGTACAACCTGAACAACAGTCTGTTTATGTGAGAGAAAGAGCCTTGTACAACCTGGACAACAGTCTGTTATGAGAGAGAGAGTCTGGTACAACCTGAACAACAGTCTGTTATGAGAGAGAGAGAGAGAGAGAGAGAGAGAGAGAGAGAGAGAGAGAGAGAGAGCCTGGTACAATCTGAACAACAGTCTGTAATGAGAGAGAGAGAGAGAGAGAGAGAGAGAGAGGAGAGAGAGCCTGGTACAATCTGAAAAGTCTGTTATGAGAGAGAGTGTGGTACAACCTGAACAACAGTCTGTTATGAGAGAGAGAGAGAATAGAGAGAGAGAGCCTGGGACAACCTGAACACTATAAGCAGCATACCTCACTGAGCAGTACGATACGTATTAAATCAAACTCGAAAACACTGGATAAATATACTTTTATCCCACAATCTAATAAAATACAAATATCAAACAGCTTACACTAACTTCAACGATCATAAGGTCATATTACACACAGATCATAATGAAATATTACACACAGATCATAATGAGATATTACACACAGATCATAATGACATATTACACACAGATCCAAATGAAATATTACACACAGATCCTAATGAAATATTACACACAGATCATAATGAGATATTACACACAGATCATAATGAGATATTACACACAGATCATAATGAGATATTACACACAGATCATAATGAGATATTACACACAGATCATAATGAGATATTACACACAGATCCTAATGAGATATTACACACAGATCCTAATGAAATATTACACACAGATCATAATGACATATTACACACAGATCATAATGAGATATTACACACAGATCCTAATGAGATATTACACACAGATCATAATGACATATTACACACAGATCATAATGACATATTACACACAGATCATAATGACATATTACACACAGATCCTAATGAAATATTACACACAGATCCTAATGAAATATTACACACAGATCATAATGACATATTACACACAGATCATAATGAAATATTACACACAGATCATAATGACATATTACACACAGATCATAATGAAATATTACACACAGATCATAATGACATATTACACACAGATCATAATGAAATATTACACACAGATCCAAATGAAATATTACACACAGATCCTAATGAAATATTACACACAGATCATAATGACATATTACACACAGATCCTAATGAAATATTACACACAGATCATAATGAAATATTACACACAGATCATAATGACATATTACACACAGATCCTAATGAAATATTACACACAGATCATAATGACATATTACACACAGATCCTAATGACATATTACACACAGATCCTAATGAAATATTACACACAGATCATAATGACATATTACACACAGATCATAATGAAATATTACACACAGATAATAATGACATATTACACAGATTATAATGAAATATTACGCACAGATCCTAATGACATATTACACACAGATCATAATGACATATTACACACAGATCCTAATGACATATTACACACAGATCCTAATGACATATTACACACAGATCATAATGACATATAACACACAGATCATAATGAAATATTACACACAGATAATAATGACATATTACACACAGATCATAATGACATATTACACACAGATCATAATGACAAATTACACACAGATCATAATGACATATTACACACAGATCATAATGACACATTACACACAGATCCTAATGACATATTACACACAGATCCTAATGACATATTACACACAGATCATAATGACATATTACACACAGATCCTAAAGACATATTACACACAGATCCTAATGACATATTACACACAGATCCTAATGACATATTACACACAGATCATAATGACATATTACACACAGATCCTAATGACATATTACACACAGATCCTAATGACATATTACACACAGATCATAATAAAATATTACACACAGATAATAATGACATATTACACACAGATCATAATGACATATTACACACAGATCGTAATGACATATTACACACAGATAATAATGACATATTACACACAGATCATAATGACATATTACACACAGATCATAATGACATATTACACACAGATCATAATGACATATTACACACAGATCATAATGACATATTACACACAGATCATAATGACATATTACACACAGATCATAATGACATATTACACACAGATCATAATGACATATTACACACAGATCATAATGACATATTACACACAGATCATAATGACATATTACACACAGATCATAATGACATATTACACACAGATCATAATGACATATTACACACAGATCATAATGACATATTACACACAGTTCTATTTGTAAATGTGTTCATCTTTTGTTGTTCGTACATGAGAGAGAAATCTGTTTTCAGACAGTGAGTGGATGGAGAGTCTGACAGTCATGTGCCAATCTCTCTGGCCAGTCAGTTGCATGCGTGGCAGACTCAGGCGGGATGATAGAACAGGCCCAAGGTTACAGTAGGTTTGCTGGAGGACTGGAGGTATTACCAACCAACCCTTTGGCTGTAGCGGGGTGACCAGACCAGACCTCGGGCCGGCTGGACACACAGCGTAGAGGATCCATGTGAGCTCTGTGACCTTCTCGTGTTCTCCTTCGCCGGAGCCTTGCGGTCTTCCTCAGAGTTCTCATTTCGCCATGTTTTCATCTCTCAGTTTCCATGCCTCTCCAACATAAGTCAACTGGACAATACTTTATGTTCGGCATCCCAAATGGTACTTATTCTTATATAGTCCCCTACTTTTGATCATGAGCCCTGGTCAAAACTAGTACTATATAGGGAATAGGGTGCAATTTGGGGACCTCACATATTTGTGCTTGACGCAACTTTTTACATTTAACTAAGCAAGTCAGTTAAGAACAAATTCTTATTTACAATGACGGCCTAACCCGGCCAAACCTGGACGACGCTGGGCCAATGTGCGCCACCTTGGGACTCCCAATCACAGCCGGATGTGATACAGCCTGGATTTGAACCAGGGACTGTAGTGATGCCTCTTGCACTGAGATGCTGTGTCTTAGCCGCTTCGCCACTCGGGAGAGTAACATCACAAAGGCAATTGAAATGAGGGACGAATATGGGACATGTCTTCTGACGAGGCTTCCAGACGTCAACCTGCTGTGGAGTCTGTGTCAGTGAAAGCAGGGAGTCACATGACATCTTGGGAAGACAATAACACTGGAACTCCATCCGACAAGTTAAACTGCAGCTGATGTAGTGGTTGGCTTTTCTCCTGCTGTAGTGTTTTAAATAACTGAGGAGAAACCGTAGACTTAGCAGTGATGCGTAAATTGAGGAGGAATGGAAGTATCTGTTTATGTGCTGTTGGGTTATTTTGTTAGTTCAAAATGTTTTGTTTGGTTGTCA